>NC_135799.1:15000-265000 GCF_051106095.1 Pogona vitticeps
TTTCGGCGGGAAATAAGACAGGTTGAGTCTGTATAATATCAACATTAGAACTTTTATTCAACTCCACTTCCACCAGCACATCTTTGAACGGGTTCAACGGTTTCAAACCAGGCAACAAGCCATCTTCAACAATATTTAAACTCTGATCAAACTCCCATGGTGTTACAGGCGGCGGACCCTACATGTTCCCCGCGGCTCCTTCTGAGGAGGTGGAAGACTCCTCATTGCGCAAATGGTCCCACAACATTTGTGTCTATACCACCCTCTTTCGTTGGGACCTTCGTGTTCTTCAGCTGTCAACCATTCGCGCTCGCGTTGTAACTCCAATTCCCTGGGTGACACAATTACATTCCACTCCTTTATCAACTTACGCAGAGAAATCTCAGTCACACTAGGATTGGGTAGCAGGCCACCTTCCTTTAAATGGGGAAAATCTCTTAATAACCCCTGGGTGCGGACCTTCTCAAATGCTCTCCGCCTTTCCTCTCTCCTCTTTCTCTCATAGTCTTCCACTACTGAACTAAACCAGACTACCCCCTCCTCGTTCTTATAACCTCCTCCAACTGTCACTTCAGACTCCTCCCACTCTTCGTCTGCCAAGCACACTTCTACTTTCACCTCCCCCTCTTTCTCTTCCATCTCCTTTCCCTTTTCTTCTTCACTTTTGCCACTAACTCGTTGACTCCTTTTTCCATCCTCTTTCTCCATTTTTACTTCTGCGGACGGCACACTCTTATTTTCCGCACCTTCACACTCCCCCCCTTAACATTCCATCCAATAAAGTTTTGCGCCATTGCAAATGGATAATAAGATTCACAGTAAAACAGTACTGTGATATATGTCCTGTCAGTAACAATAATAATGGTGAGAAGACATCAGAAACACTGTTTCTTGAAAAAGTCACGTTTTCTGGAGAACTTTCCATGCCATAGGCCCCAATTTCATAGTAGATATCAGTAGCTGGTAACTAATTCAATCAAGAAACGTAACAATTTGTATTCCTCTAACAGCAGAACCTACTACATTTTAAAGGCAAAGAGGGGAAGAATGAAAATGAAATTAAATAGCTAAGACAAAGACAACAAATTGTTCCAGTCCATCAGAAAAGACAAAAGAAGGAATGACTTTATAAAACTTTTAATCTCATCTCACGGTTTTGAACTTTATTTATAAAAAAATTGTATAAAGAACTGAAGGCCCCAATTCCATCAGCACAATGACTGAATGTTAGCTCATTGAAAGAATACTTTTCTTGTGTCCTCAGGCTTATGCAACGAATCAACTGGGAGCCAGATCGAATACAAAACACACACACACACACACACAAAACCCAACACCTGGAAACGTCACATAATGTGAAACTGATTTTTCATGAGTCAGCTTATGTGCTGTTGTAAATGCCTTTTGTTGCTGAACCACAGGAAATACAGTAACATGTTGTTTTTGGTCCTCCAAATAGCTTCCCTTCTCCCTGGCATGTTTGTGGAAAAAAACTCTTCAACAGAAAAACTCAGAAGTCTCACAAGAAATAGAGGTCTACAAATTCCTTGTGAAGGAGGAGACACACGATGAGCCCTCTCTATATCAAACTTGTCATCACCTGGCAGTTCTAATCAAATTAATTGATTGAGCTTGATCACTCTTAACTGGAACACCGACGCTTCTCGCGTTCAATGGACATCTGTTGCCTTCCAGCTGATCCGTTTTAGCAGATCAGTTCAGCATTCGACTTTTGCTAGGGCTGCCATTGCTCTGCTGTGCGTTGAAGTGATATTTTCCGATTCAGAGTTTCTGGCTTCAGCTTCACCAACCCAACCTGCAACCTTTCCAAGGCTAAGTGCCTGAGTGGCCAGGCCCCCTCAGCAGGTCAGGAGGGAATGGGATCTGCCTGCTGTACACCCGGGCCCCGGAGCAGAGAAGACACTCATCATGTGCTCAGAAGCACAGCTGCAGCCTCAGCCAGATGAGAAATAGGAGAGAGCTGGGAGGAGGAGACAAACTCTGAGGAAGCCCAGGAAGATGCACGGGAATTCCTGACAACGGCAGGAGGAGGAGAGGATGAAGGCGCATGGCCGGAGGAAAGAGACTGGGCAGGAGTCATGGAGGTGTGTTGCCCTGCCCTGCAGAGGCTCTCAGGGTGAGACCTGGACGTGAGGGCTGAGAGGCAAGTCAGTGGTAAGCTCAGGGAGACCCCTGGGGCCGAGATGAGTAACAGAACCTCCTCCCACCTTGTCTTCCATCCTGTTTCTGATGCTGAGCCTGAAGCCTGCCTGGCTTAGGCTGTGGCTGCTGTGCAACCTCTCCTTACGTGGACCCAGCCCTGCCACCCAACTTTTCCCTCTTGCAGAGGCCAAGGGCTAGAGCGAGAAGCAGGGGAGTGGGGAGAGACCTCTCCCTCTCCGGGCTTAGGCACTTGGACTGGAGAGACAGACATCCTTGGGAGGGGTCCGAGCTTTCTCAGGCTGGAGTATCTCAATATAGTCATATCATATTACATCATCCTTACTCCTCCTGACAAAGATCCTCTTCCCTTCTAAATAAAGTAAAATAGATCTTCATATACCTTAGCTTTAATATTACCCATCTAGATTAAGAGTCTCAGGGCTTCTCCTGATGTCAGAGTCCAACTCTAACATCAGTAAACGGGAGAGATTTCTGAAGAAAAACAAGGAGACTGCAGTCGTTCAAAAACAAAGCATGCTTGGTCGTGCCTGCAGGAAAAGGAACTCCATGGCCATGCCCGGCACCTCCCTTTAATTCAGTACTTAGGTTACAGAGGAATCACATTATAACCAATGAGGCATCAAGTAAATTCTGCCTAGCACGTGAACTGACACGTGAACAGATTAACTGTGTTAATGAGCTAGGCATCTGGCTGATTAATTCTTCTGCCTACATGACCTCCTTGCTCAGCTGTAATGAAGTCAGCAGACTCCCACATCCTGAAAGGCATAAGGGGACATGACACCATAGTTCTAGAAAATATTTGCCCAAACCTCACAAATCTATGAAGAGTCTCTACAATGTTGTCTACTGAATGTCACCCATATATTCCATGTATTTAAACATCTGTATCATTCCTAGATGGCTGGAGAGGTCTGTGGTTTATGTATCTGGGAGCAGAACTGGAGGTTGATTCTCCACTCTGCCTTCTGAGAAGTAGATCCAGCCATTGTGGCCTTGAGGAGCTTGCAGTCTCAAGAACCTGTAAGAAGAAAGGAAAGAGAAAACACCTCAGAGTTACTTTCTACCTGGAGAACCTTGAAAAGAGTTGTAATAAGCCAGTATAGGTTTGACAGCACACAATTATTTTATATATTGGAATAAAAGAATTAGCCCTTTAATGTTTAAGCTTTTCACCAGTGTGAGTTCTATGATGTGAACTAAGGGTGTTGCCATCACTGAAGCACTTTCCACATTCCATGCATTTGTATGGTCTCTCTCCTATGTGAGTTCTTTGATGTGTATTAAGGTGAGCTCTCTGCCTGAAGTTCCTTCCACATTTCGTGCATTTATAAGGCTTCTCCCCTGTGTGAGTTCTTTTATGCAAATCCAGATTGTTCATCTGACAGAATGTCAATCCACATTCCATGTATTTATAAGGTTTTCCCCCCAGTGTGAGTTTTCTGATGTGAACTTAAGTTACTGCTAAATCGGAAGTTCAATCCACATTCCATGCATTTATATGGTTTCTCCCCAGTGTGAGTCCTATGATGGGTATTCAGCTGACTGCTGTGAGAGAAGTTCTTTCCACATTCCATGCATTTATAAGGTTTCTCCCCTGTGTGAGTTCTTTGATGGGAACTGAGGCTATGGCTGTCAGTGAAGCTCTTTCCACATTCCATGCATTTATATGGTTTCACCCCTGTGTGAGTTCTTTGATGAGAACTCAGGGCATCGCTCCGACTGAAGCTCTTTCCACATTCCACACATTTATATAGTTTCTCCCCTGTGTGAGTTTTTTTATGAGAACTAAGCCCCTGGCTGTGACTGAAGTTTTTTCCACATTCCATGCATTTATACGGTTTCTCCCCTCTGTGTGTTCGTTGATGTGAATTCAGGTGGTCCTTCCGACTGAAACTTAATCCGCATTCCATGCATTTATATGGTTTCTCCCCAGTGTGAGTTTTTTGATGTGAACTTAAGTTACTGCTAAACCGGATGTTCAATCCACATTCCATGCATTTATATGGTTTCTCCCCAGTGTGAGTTTTTTGATGTGAACTTAAGTTACTGCTCTGAGTGAAGTTCTTTCCACATTTCATGCATTTATATGGTTTCTCTCCAGTATGAGTTCTTTGATGTAAACTGAGGCTACGGCTGTGAATGAAGCTCTTTCCACATTCCATGCATTTATATGGTTTCTCCCCTGTGTGAATTCTTTGATGAGAACTGAGGCTACGACTGTCAGTGAAGCTCCGTTCACATTCCATGCATTTATATGGTTTCTCCCCAGCGTGAGTTCTTTGATGAGAACTAAGGGTACGGCGGTGACTGAAGTTCTTTCCACATTCCATGCATTTATATGGTTTCTCCCCAGTGTGAGTTCTTTGATGAGAACTAAGCCCCTGGCTGTGACTGAAGTCCTTTCCACATTCCATGCATTTATATGGTTTCTCTCCAGTGTGAGTTCTTTGATGGGAACTCAGGGAACTGTTCTGATTGAAGCTCTTTCCACATTCCATGCATTTATACGGTTTCTCTCCTGTGTGAATTCTCTGATGTCTAATAAGATGAGCTTTCTCACTGAAATTCTTTCCACATTCTAAGCATTTATATGGTTTCTCTCCTGTGTGAGTTCTTTGATGTGAACTAAAATGACTTTTAAAACGGAAGCATAATCCACATTCTAAGCATTTATAAGGTTTCTCCCCAGTGTTAGTTCTTCGATGTGAATGTAGATTTCTTCTATTGAAACTATTTTCACATTCCATGTTTCTGTACGATTTCTCCCCAGGGTGAGTTCATTAAACTGAACTAGTAGCACTGGTCAGAAGCGGTCTCCACATTTCAGCCATTTAACCCATTTCCCATCTAGCTCAGGTTTTTTTCCAAGCTTTTCTTCTCGGCTTCACACTTGACTCCTTTCAAGGCCAGAAGAAGTGGCTCTCAATAATTCTGGCCATCGTGTCTGTTACCTGATAGAGAAAAAAGAATATGTTGTAAGAATGTAGCACAGAGCGTAATCTAATTGGAGGTCAAACCATAGAGTTTCCTTTGTCTTTGACTCCTTTGAAAGGCATATGTCTCCTGAAGGGTTTATTAGCAACATTTGAAAAAGTAGCCATATTGTGAAAACAGAATGGATTCCACTTGCCTGAATTGATACTTCCAAAGGGACAGTGATGGGAAAATATAGTTGATTAATATTAACCATGTGATGGACAGGTCAGTAACCACTCCTATTTATCACAATATAACCCTGATTTAACAACCAATGGGTGAACAGAAGAGGTGGAACTAACGAAATATAAGAGAAATGGAAGACAGTTAAAGTTCAGTTAGGGATGAATTAGGGATGAGTTAGGGATGAGTTAGGGATATGAGTTGGAGAAAAGCAGTTTAGGCAGTTAGGACTGTGATGAGATGGGTTTTTAAGTTAAAATCTTTTAAAGGCATATGGGTTTTGTAATTATGAAGTGAGCCAGAGAGGTTCCATTTTGGTTTCTTTGTATATAATATCTGTGCTATGCTGACAAGTTGTTTTCTAGGCGAGCAGAGGAATGTTTTTCGGAAGGCCTGAGAAAAAGGACTCGGTGCGATTAGATGGGAATTGTTGTGACTCTTTGATAAACCACCGTAACCCAAATAACATCTGTTGTGTATGAGAAAGAATTCATGTGATGTAACAGGACTGTTTGCCTAGTAACGAACTCTGATTGGATGACATCGTGGGAAGGTGCATTAGGCCCTTGCCAGTTACTCTTGAAAAAGGAACTTTTTACCTATGGACTTTGTCTTTCCAAGACCGACCTTTCAGTGATTCGTGACCTACATTTCAGCCATATGGGACTTACCCTGATGTCTTGAGAGAGGGTTTGGTGGCCTACCTACATGGACTGGTTTCTATGCTTTGCTGGATTACTTTTAGGCTTATGGGATTTTTCCTAAGGACTGTGCATGGACTATTCTCTATGGACTGTTACCTATGGAATATTCTTTATGGACTTCTTTTCTTGGAATATTCCATATGGACTATGCTCTTGTAATTTAGTAAGGACTATGGTACATTTACTGGATTTTTCTTTTCTAAGGACTATGGGACATATAATGGATTTTTACTTTTGTTTAGGGATTTTTATTCTATAGGATCACTGAGGACTATAGCCTTTTCATAACCAACTTGGATTAACTTGTTTTTACTAATGATTTCCTGGACTGGAATTGTTTTTATTCATCTTAATGGCTTTTTGGGTTTTTGAATACTTTTCTATTTTTCATGTTTTCTTTGCCTCACTACATCTGTGTAACTAAACAGCACAATGCTAGATTATTTGTTTTGGTTTAATTTGGCTTTGGATATTTAGTAACATGCTTTTTCTTTAATAAAATAAAGATTATAAAACTCATTTGGTTTCCTGAACAGTACACTTGCCATAGGGTCATCTGAGAGTGCTGCCTCGGCCTAGCTTACTTAGAGTCCTGTCAGTGGTGCAAGTTAAGTCTAAGGACTACAAAGCCCACTTGACCTTTTCACAATAATATCTGAGAGTACCAGGGTGTTCTTATGTGGGCAGACTTGTGAGAAGGAGTATTGTAGCATAGCTGGTTGAATTGGACTCTTCAGCCCATTTTAGCATGTGCAAACTCCTGATTGCTCTCTGTCCAAGCGTACACGTGTGTTTTCGAACCCGTGTTCGTCGCATGGTGGCAGCTGCGCGATGAACCACGTGCTGGGTTTTGTAGTACCTCAGGATGACCAATTTTTGTTCTATCTGGCAGCTTGAGTGACTCTGATCCACAAGCTAAGTTTTGATTGCAGTGGGACACTGAGGCTTCAAGGAGCTAGGTGCTTCCCTGGGTGTAAACAGTAATTTCCTAGGAAACGCTGTTTGCCAGCAGTTAGATCTAAAGGCTGTGGTGAGAGGTGTTAAATCTTCAGGCTGTGGTAATGTGTGTTAGCATCTGGGGTGCTCTTTTAAGAAAGAGATTCCCAGTGGGACAAGCAAACTGTTAGGAAACAATTTGATTTAAGCAGTAGGCATGTGCAGGTTGTTACAACGTTGTAGTGAAGAAATTCCAAGATGCATGTCCTTTATTTTTGGAGTGCTTGCACCCAAGTTGAGCAGGTCATTTCACAATCTTAGGATTGCATAAATGACTCTGACTGCCTTGTTCTGAAACTTGCATCCAGGTTTTTTCTTTTTTTGTTTTGGCCTAAGCGTACTCCTATAATCTTAGGATTTGCCGGAGCACCTGGCTGTGTTCCAGACTAGCTCTGGGTCTCCCCACTACGATCTTAGGATCTGGCAGGAGTACCTAGTTGCATCTGGCTTGGCCTAGAGTCATGCCCTATGATCTTAGAGGTATCTATCTGCACCCAGTTCAGTCATTGATCATCTCTGTAATTCTAGGGTTCACAGAGTGATCACGGTTTTTCTTTTCTCTTCCTTTTGGATTTTTCAGTATTTTGGTTTTGGCAGCTGTCTGGCCTCTCACAGACCTTAGGGTCACCGAAGGGACAGCAGTTGGTCAGAAGTGCAGAAGAGATTTTTAATTTTATTTTGGTTTGGCAGCTGTTTGTTCTCTCGCCTATCTTAGGATAACAGAAGGGACAGCAGTTGGTCAGAAGTGCAGAGGAGATTTTTAAATTTTCATTTCTATTATTAGAAGTTTTGTTTGCTAACCTAGCCAAGGCTAGAGGGCCAGCAGATATGGAGGAACATCAGTCTAAAACCGTGGATTTACTCTTAGAAATGGCTTCAGGATTTTTCGAGGAAGCCAAGCAGAAAATTAGGGAAAGAGATTTCCTGATACGTGAGCTTTATCAGGAAAACATCCTTTTAAAACGTTTTCTTAGCACAGAACCTGGCTTGATGCAAAGGTTTCTCCAAGTTCAGCAGGGTTCCTTTGGGGATTACTGCAACGAGACGCTCGAAAAAATTGGGAGCAACCCGGAGATGCAAGATGTTTGTGTGGAAAGAGTTAACGAGGCCCAGTGGAATGCTAAGGAGCATTCCAGAGAAGACAGCGATTCGTCGTCCGTCCAAACAGAGGATTTACAGGCCCTGGAGACGCGCGCAGAGGGAGGAATGCAGGAAAAAGTTTCCCGAGAAGCTGTGTCCTTGAGGAAATTAACATCGGGCGACCCAAGGGAGAATTGCAGTGCATTGGAAATCAGCTCAGCACCAACCTCAGCTCTTACTCAGAGCACAGGACAGGTGAGAAGTTCTGAAATAATTCGGGAGGAGACTATGGGTTTGCTAGAAGAAGGAGAGCAAGGGATTTTCCAAAGTAATAAAGCAATTGCTGGGACTGAGAGCTTAGAAGCAACAGCAGTTCATGAGGGAGTGGAATACCGGGATGGTGGAATAGAGACTCAGCTTAATTCTTTGCCAGGACTTGTGTCAGCAGATCTCGATGCATGTCAGTTCTCAAACAACCCCCCTTCTCTTAGCCCAGAGGGAACAACGAAAGCAGACCCTGTTAGGTTGGCAGAGACCCCATGTAATTCATGGCAGTTCGGAAGTAAAGAAAAATACCAAGGGGGTGGCCTACTCAAGGTACCGGAGAAGTCAGCTGAGGAAGCTGGAGGAGTGAAGGTTTTCTCAGAGTCTTTGCCCAGTGCCATAGGAGTTATTTGTACAGAGACCTTGCAGCATGGACTTTCACATTGTGAGACTGTTTATAACACAACCAATGATGGGGGAAGCGCTAACTATTTGGGATTACAAAGTATTGATGTTTCTACAGAGACGGAAATCATATCTGAAAAATTTGGCCCAGTACCACAGTTAATCTTCTCAGAAAGATCTTCAGAAAGAAAAGCAGAGGTTTGGGACAATACTTATTTTCAACAGCCTATTTTCCAAGGAAGTGGTGAGAATGCTGATACTGTTTCTGAGGCTATGCAGAGTACTCCCGAGGGAACTTTGTTGCAACAGCGGCCTCTTGTGACCAAACCTGATAGCACAGCTAATTCAGCAATACATGTGTCCAGAGGTGTGACATTTCTGGACCAAGGCATGGAAGGCATTGATCAATTCAACCCAGGACAGATATTGGAGCCTGTGTTAGCTAAACCCCAAAACGTCTTCTCGAATTCACCGGGAGAAACTGATGTGGTGAAACTTTTTATTACAGTCAATGAAGGATTTACTGCTGATTTTGATGTTGAACATCTACCAGTAAAAGAGGCTTTAATTCCCCATTGCTTAACTCGAGTGTTTAGTGCAGATGCAAGGGGAGAGAATGGCTAGAATTGTTAAAGCTCTGATGTTTAATTTTCTTGGTATTCTGTATGACAATGTTCCTGAGCATACATAGAGTGTTTTCTCCATTATTACTACATATCAGTATATTAGATTGTCAAGTTATTATGATGTTAACCCTTGTTTCACTATTTTACTGTTTTATGACTAGAGTATTATCTGAGCATATGCAGAGTGATGTATTTGATTAGGTATACTAACTTGTTTATTCTTCTGTTTTTCAGACTAGTAGAAGTGTCTAAGGCAAATTTCTCTCATGTATGGTAAATACTGTAATTATGATAGTTCTCATGTATCAATTGTTTTGCTATTTTAGAATCATATTTGAAATGCATTACTTTATGCTTATGTTAATATCTTTCTCTATTTTGTTAATGCTTCATTATGACATCTCATCTTATTCAGTTATCAAAATTAAAACTTAAATTGTTTAGGAATTTTGTTAATCTTCAGGGGGCTTGTGATGAGATGGGTTTTTAAGTTAAAATCTTTTAAAGGCATATGGGTTTTGTAATTATGAAGTGAGCCAGAGAGGTTCCATTTTGGTTTCTTTGTATATAATATCTGTGCTATGCTGACAAGTTGTTTTCTAGGCGAGCAGAGGAATGTTTTTCGGAAGGCCTGAGAAAAAGGACTCGGTGCGATTAGATGGGAATTGTTGTGACTCTTTGATAAACCACCGTAACCCAAATAACATCTGTTGTGTATGAGAAAGAATTCATGTGATGTAACAGGACTGTTTGCCTAGTAACGAACTCTGATTGGATGACATCGTGGGAAGGTGCATTAGGCCCTTGCCAGTTACTCTTGAAAAAGGAACTTTTTACCTATGGACTTTGTCTTTCCAAGACCGACCTTTCAGTGATTCGTGACCTACATTTCAGCCATATGGGACTTACCCTGATGTCTTGAGAGAGGGTTTGGTGGCCTACCTACATGGACTGGTTTCTATGCTTTGCTGGATTAC
Organism: Pogona vitticeps; assembly: GCF_051106095.1. Lineage (NCBI taxonomy): Eukaryota > Metazoa > Chordata > Lepidosauria > Squamata > Agamidae > Pogona > Pogona vitticeps. The sequence goes on from NC_135799.1 coordinate 25,399, forward strand.
TTTTAGGCTTATGGGATTTTTCCTAAGGACTGTGCATGGACTATTCTCTATGGACTGTTACCTATGGAATATTCTTTATGGACTTCTTTTCTTGGAATATTCCATATGGACTATGCTCTTGTAATTTAGTAAGGACTATGGTACATTTACTGGATTTTTCTTTTCTAAGGACTATGGGACATATAATGGATTTTTACTTTTGTTTAGGGATTTTTATTCTATAGGATCACTGAGGACTATAGCCTTTTCATAACCAACTTGGATTAACTTGTTTTTACTAGTGATTTCCTGGACTGGAAGTGTTTTTATTCATCTTAATGGTTTTTTGGGTTTTTGAATACTTTTATATTTTTCATGTTTTCTTTGCCTCACTACATCTGTGTAACTAAACAGCACAATGCTAGATTATTTGTTTTGGTTTAATTTGGCTTTGAATATCTAGTAACATGCTTTTTCTTTAATAAAATAAAGATTATAAAACTCATTTGGTTTCCTGAACAGTACACTTGCCATAGGGTCATCTGAGAGTGCTGCCTCGGCCTAGCTTACTTAGAGTCCTGTCAGTGGTGCAAGTTAAGTCTAAGGACTACAAAGCCCACTTGACCTTTTCACAATAATATCTGAGAGTACCAGGGGGTTCTTATGTGGGCAGACTTGTGAGAAGGAGTGTTGTAGCATAGCTGGCTGAATTGGACTCTTCAGCTCATTTTAGCATGTGCAAGCTCCTGATTGCTCTCTGTCCAAGCGTACACGTGTGTTTTCGTGTTAGAGAAGAATAGAGAGATAGAAAACAAGATAAGAAATGAATAAATACCTTGATTAACATGAATATATATAAGCAAATATAAATGTCATAAAAGCAGTTTATTAAATTAATAAGACCATCCATGATTCACTTTACATGCTTTACTGACAAACACTTAAATAAACATTGTTATATTGGAGAACTGTGATTTAAGAGTCATATTTGATAGAGGAATAAATCCTCCGGTGGCAGAGGAAGAGTTGAGAAATAAATGTCATACCTGAAAGTGACCCTGGGTTGTGTGGAAGAACAAACAGGAGAACTGAGGGTGTGTGACAAACCAATATTCGACATAATAGTAACCATGGGCCATCAAGTCAATTCTGACTGATGGCAACCCTTTTTTCGGGGGTTTCTAGGTAGAGAATACTCAAACGTCATTTCCCATTCCCTGCTTCTGGAATGGTGCAGTTTCTCGGTGGCCACACAGGCTGACCTTCACTGTGGGAAGCAGAGTGGCGAACTGAACACCTATATCAGGCTCTGCAATCAGATACCTAAACCACTGAGCTATCAGTGGTGATCTGATTCATGTTTTGAAACTTGCCGCTTGACTCGGTGGGTTTCTGTTCTCTCAGCTTCAGTCAGCCTGGTGTATGTTTCTATGTGTGTAAATAAAGGCACAGCTTGAGAATAGTCTGATCCTTGAGACCAAGATACTTTTCCGCTAACCATTTGGACATATTGTTGACCTCTGCACAAGCAGATTACAATCTACTCAGAGAGGGCTATAAGCATGATGGGGTGATACAGAATCAGCACACTTTGCTTTGCCTTGGTTTGGCTTGGCTTGGCTGGGCTTGCCTGGGCTGGAGGGCCTCTAACCCTGAAGTGCAAAAGACCTGTAGGCTTTCAGTAAAAAGGAAGGAGATGAAGTTTTTACCTGGTTTGGAGCATTTGGTTGATGAATGGAAAGCACACATTTATTCACCATTACACAAACTGGGCTACCTATTGAAAAATTCCTTCATTTTCCCAAATGCACACCTACCACTTTCCAACTGCCCATTCCCCCTGTCTGAACTACACATTTTTCTGACCCACTGCATGCTCAGAATCATTAGAACAATGATATCTGAGACCCAAGGGGTGGGGTGAACCAAACTGACCCGATCCTCCAATTTGCTCACCTGAATGGAAAAAATGCCACCAGTCCTCTGAGCCTGGGCCATTTCCCAAACTGCATGACATGTGACAGGTTTGATATAAACCTGAAAGGAATTGTTAATCCAGTTTTGCATGAAGCAGTTGTAAAGAGCATAAATATTGTAAGTATTCATCAGGATCAATGTTAAAAAGAATGTAAAGTAACAATTTATACAGCTGGGGTGATACAAGATACTTGTGTCAGCTGTAGAAGAAAACACAGGATTGGCTGAGCCAAGAATAAAGCCAGCAGTCTCAGCACACACACTGTGGTGGTGGTGGTATGGTAGGTAAGGTGCTGTGGTGACGTGATGTTGTGGAGAGAACTTGGTGGAGAAGGAGAAATTCACTGAATCTGATTTATGCCTAAACTCTGTTGTTATTGGCAACAAAGCAAAACAGCCAAGAAATAAAGCAAGGGGAGGTGGAGCCTGACTGCAGTGAAGCCAGCAGCTCCTGGCAAACAGCTCCTGGGAAAAATTGGAATCGCCCAGCCTGTTGTCCCTCTAGAAAGGGGGAGACGGAAGGGGAGGCCAGGAGAGGTCACCCCCAAGCAGATGGTGAGCACAAAAGTTAGAAGATTTGGCAGCAACCAGGACTTTCTTCCCTCTGAAAATTCACCCACGCACAGACCGGAGACGGGAGGCCATTTTATGGCAGAAAGCTGCATGAAACTCCACCCCCAAATTCCGAGGAAGGAGAACAAAAATACGGCCGAAAATACACAATAACAAAGTAAGTTTTTGATTTATGAATAACCTCATTAATATGTTAAAGAAACTAAAGTGAAAATACCTGACCGAAAGGAGAGAGGAAGCGGCGAGCCGGCATGCCAGCTTGTTCTTTTTTTTTTCAAAGCGAACTGTCTGATAAACACCAAGTGTACAATTAGCAAGCTGGCTCAAGGTCATTCAGAGACACTGTGAGATGGAAAAATTTTGTGTTTCTGGAAAAAAATCCCAGAGGAAATACTACTCAACAGGGACTGAAATCTCGTCAATGCTGTTGACTTTTCTGGACTTTTCTCACTAGTTTGAGTGGGACTTTGAAAATAAAATCTTGTCTTTGAAGCAGGAGGTATAAGCTTTTGGGAATAAAAAACAGGCGATGAATCATCAGTGTGGCGACACAGATTGAAGAGTGGCAGAAGCCAGTCGAATGGGACTTTGATAATAGAAGTGTTTTTGGTTTTGGAAGGAAGAATAAATCCCTGGGAGCAACGGACAGTAAATTATCAGCACATCAGCAAGAGGAATTTAACAGAATAGACGGAGGACCCAAGAAAATCAGCTCTGGAGTTATTAAAGGACTATGACGGTTTTTCTCTTTAGGATAGACTGGTTCCGCGTTTGATGCTTACTTTGGACTCTCTTTTGCCTGGACTGTGTGGATTCTAATATTGCTATAATACCTGGGCAAGGAGGGGGAGGACATACCTAGTGGGAATGTTGCCAGACAAAGAATGGCTGGTTATCATGCAAATGACAATAATAACAGGATTTCAGCAGGCAAATGAGCACCTCAACCAGGTAGAAGACCTGATGAAAGGGAAACCATCAGAGGTTAAACAACTGAATGAAATTGTAACTCCAGAACAGTTTTTATTGAGAGCGATGCCAGGTAACATAAATGAGATTAAGAGTTACCATGTGAGCTACCCAGCTATAATAGACAGAAAAGGTTATATTAAAAATCAGACTACTGTCCTGGATTTAATTTTATATCCCCAAAACTGGAAGAAAATAGAGGCACAGAAATGAGAGAAGGGTACTGAGAAAATATGGGAAGTGCCAGAAATGGATATCTTTCCAGACAGGCTGAATGTACGTCCAAGGCAGTAGGAAAATGAAAGAAGGGATATATTTTATAATTGGTCTCGATTTCTTGATAGAGTTGGAATAACTCGCAGGGAGCAGGGACCTATTATCATGGTCCGCCCTCGAAGGCTACTGGATCCGATTGGATTCCAAGATGCCATGAGAGGAGTTACGGCTGACCTGGCTGGCGCTCCTGTCGAGGCACTGGTTGACGGCTGGTTCACCGCCGCGGCTAGTGCCGTAGACACGATCGTGCCTAAACGCCCTCTCCGCCGCAGAGATCGCCCGGCGCCCTGGTTTAACCAGGATCTCTGGGCGTCGAAGCGGGTCAGGAGAAGGCTAGAGCGCAAATGGAGAAAGGACCCGACGGGTTTCAATTGTATAGCTGTTAAGGTCGCTACTAACCTTTACCAGGCTAAGGTAAAGGCTGCCAGTCGAACTTACCTCGCTAACCGGATAAGCGAAGCGTCTAACCAGCAGGCGGAATTATTCCGTATAGTACGCGACCTATCCGGAATTGGCCCGGGTGATAGGCCTCCCCCTAGTTTTACACCGGACCAATTTGCAGCATTTTTAAAATCTAAAGTGGAGGCCATCCGCCGGGACCTCGCTCCTTTTTTGAATACAGTGAGTCGAGTTGAGATGTCCAGCGCTCCGTCTTGTCCGGTGATTTTTGATACCTTTCAGCCTGTTTCGTCCGATACTGTCGCCAGGACGCTTGACCGCTGTCGTGCCACCACCTCCTCCTTGGACCCTTGCCCGGCCTGGCTAATCAAAGCAGCCAGGCCTTCAACAACGGAATGGGCTACTGTAATAATTAATCGGTCTTTCCTTGAGGGCAGATTTCCCTCTGCCCTCAAGGAAACACTCATTAGGCCCATTAGAAAGAAACCTAATTTGGCGGCGGACGAAATTGGCAATTATAGGCCCGTCGCCAATGTTTCTTTCTTAAGCAAGGTAGTCGAGAGGGTGGTGGCCGATCAGCTTCAGGCGTTCCTGGATGAAACAGATGCCCTGGATCCATTCCAGTCGGGCTTCAGGCCGCGCCACGGAACAGAAACGGCATTGGTCGCCCTGTGTGATGACCTATTGAGGGAGGCCGACAGGGGCAAAATGTCTCTGCTGGTCCTCCTCGATATCTCAGCGGCCTTTGATACCATTGACCACCGTATCCTCCTGGGGAGGCTCACCGAGTTGGGAATAGGTGGCCAGGCTTTCGCCTGGCTCCGTTCCTTCTTGGAGGACCGCCCCCAGAGAGTACAGCTTGGGGAGAATGTCTCGGCCCCGTGGAGCCTCAATTGTGGGGTCCCACAGGGGTCGATCATCTCCCCAATGCTGTTTAACATCTATATGAGGCCGCTGGGGCGGGTCATCAGGGGGTGTGGAGCGATGTGCCATCAATATGCGGATGACACGCAGCTCTACATCTCCTTTTTTCCAACTGCAGGAGATGCCGTTCTGTCCCTTCAGCGTTGCCTGGGGACCATATTGGAATGGATGCAGGAGAACGGGCTGAGGCTGAACCCGGACAAGACGGAGGTACTAAGGGTGGGCGCTCCCACAGTTGGGGACTTGGGAAACTCCCTCATTTTTGGGGGTGTGACGCTGCCCGCCAGGGATGGGGTCCGCAGCTTGGGGATCCATTTGGACCCGGCGCTCACTATGGCATCTCAGGTGGCGTCTGTGGTCCGTACCGCTTTTTTCCATCTTAGGCGGATAGCCCAGCTGCGACCCTACCTTGATGTGGGGGCGCTTACTACCTTGGTGCATGCGCTCGTAATCTCAAGATTAGACCACTGTAATGCGCTCTACGTGGGGCTACCTTTGAGATTGCTGCGGAAACTACAGGTGGTGCAGAATGCTGCGACCAGATTACTTAGTGGAGTGAGAAGATTCCAACATATCTCGCCCACTCTGGCCGCACTGCATTGGCTGCCCATCCGATTCCGCATCGACTTCAAAGTGTTGATGCTTACCTATAAAGCCCTAAACGGTTTAGGACCTCGATACTTGGTGGAACGCCTTTTCCCACCGAGATCTACCCGTGTCACTCGTGCGAGCCAGGAGGTGAGGCTGAGGGGCCTAACGCCGAGAGAGGCCCGGAAGGAGAAGACCAGAAATAGGGCCTTCTCGGCGGTGGCTCCTCATCTCTGGAACAACTTACCTCCTGAGATTCGCGCGGCTCCCTCGCTGGACATTTTTAAGAAACAACTAAAAACATTGATGTATAGGCAGGCTTTCCCAACAGAAAACTCCTGACGATTTTTCCTTTCTTATATCTTTCTTTGATTTCTATCTTAGTCTAGGTGCAATGTTTTAAAATTATATTGTTTCTTTTATTGTAAGCCGCCTAGAGTGGGCTAATATGTCCAGATAGGCGGGACAGAAATTAAATAAATAAATAAATAAATAAATAAATAAATAAATAAATAAATAACTTAGACTTAAATTAAAATATGAATATAAGCTGATATTTAGAGGATAATAAAACAGTATACAGATATGTAAAAAAAGGACACAGTTGTTTTTTGTATTGAAAAATAAATAGATCAGAGGCATGTATACTTAATATGAATAGAGTGGATGGTTGTATATTCTGTGTTCTATCCTCAAAACCTTTTTCCCATCCCTTACACTCCCTTTTACCTTTTGTATTCCCTACCCTGTTTCTAGTATTTTAAAAACAAAAAAAATATTTAAAAAAGAAAGCAAGAAGAGACAGAGAAGGAAGGAGGAGGAGGAGGGGTTACTGTATTGTTTAATGTCTTGATTTAGGCCGGGGGGGGGGAATACAAGATTGATACAGTGACAATTTATAAACTGCAAAGTGTATGCTTTACAGTACATGGATTTCTGAAGGAAAGATGCAGGGGTGCAGATGACATGGACTGTTCAGGCATCAAGAATTGTGAAGTAGGCTGTTTGGAACGATGGGCGGTTCTTCCATCCCCCTGTGAGCATGCCAGGAAGCCGTGGCCAGTTAAGATCTTGCTGAAAAGAGGGGGGAAATATTACTAAATATACCAGTGGGGGTTTATGGGTTAGTTTTTTTTTTAGGAAAATAGTTAACGTTTGAGGATTTGTTACTATTCAGTGTTGCTTTGCTGGGGTATGTCGTCAGAGTATGGGGCCAAATGGCAAGACGATGCTAACATGGAATGGTTAAGAATTTAAAAGTATTCACTTTGAATGTCAAAAGCTTGGAGAAAGTTTTAAAAAGAAAAAGATAAAGTCTTGATAAATAAAGATAAATGGCAATGGATGAAGAGGACAATAAGTTAAACCCTCCCAAGGATGAAAGAAAGTATATTACAATATGAAATAAATATGATACAGTATGAAATAAACTGAGAAATAGAACTGACATGCAAGATGTTTGGAGAGAATTGAAAGAAGATGTAAACAAGTTTACTTTTTATTCATCAGCATATAAATGTTATTTTAGGATAGATTACATATATTTGCATATAGTTATTGTGATTTAGAGTTTGTAAGACACATAGGGTTAATAAATATAGCAGATCAAACATTGGTGAATATGGATTTTAAAGGTACATGTGATTATAAAGAAGCTAGGAGGTGGAGGCTACATACAGGAATTTTATGTCAAAATATTTATTTAATACCCCACCTATCTGTTCAAAATGAGCACTCTAGGTGGCTTCCAAATATATAAAACACAAGAAAATGTACATATAACAAAAAACCAATATACTATAAACAATGATAATAACAATAAGTGGCCAACAATAAGCAGTAGAAATATTTTCAAGATAGCAATATATCAAAAGAAAAATGGATTAAAGAAGAAAAGATTAAGTGTTATCTGGTGGGAAAGCCTGCTTAAACATCCAAGTTTTAAGATGGGTCTTAAAAATACACAGCAACGGGGCCTCACGAATCTCTGGAGGAAGGTTGTTCCAGAGGCAAGGAGCCACCGCCGAGAAGGCCCGGTTTCGTGTCTTCTCCTTCCGGGCCTCCCTCGGCGTTAGGCTCCTCAGCCTCACCTCCTCACTCGATCGAGTGATACGGGTAGTTCTTGGTGGGAAAAGGCGTTCCGCCAAGTATCAAGGCCCTAAACCGTTTAGGGCTTTGTACGTAAGCATCAACACTTTGAAGTCGATGCGGAACCGAATGGGCAGCCAATGCAGTGCGGCCACAGTGGGTGAGATGTGTTGGTATTTTTTCACTCCCCTATGTAGTCTGGCAGTGGCATTCTGCACCACCTGGAGTTTCCGCAACAGCCTCAAGGGCAGCCCCACGTAGAGTGCATTACAGTGGTCTAATCTTGAGATTACGAGCGCATGCACCAAGGTAGTGAGAGCTCCAACATCAAGATAGGACCGTAGCTGGGCTATCCGCCGAAGGTGAAAAAAGGCGGTACGGACCACCGACGCCACCTGAGTTTCCATTGTGAGTGCCGGGTCCAGATGGATCCCCAAGCCGCGGACCCCATCCTTGGTGGCAAGAGTCACCCCCCCAAAAGAGAGGGAGTTTCCCAGACCCCCAGCTGTGGGGGTGCCCACCCTCAGTACCTCCTGTAGCATTCAGCCCTGCCCTCACCTGTCCGTCACAGCTGGGCAGTGAAACATCAGCCAATTAGGAGATGGAGGGTGGTGCAGAAGAGGGAGGAGCGGTGATAAAAAGGCATGTATGATGTATGAGGAGAGGCAGATTTTGAGAGAGCAAGTGTTTTAAGTGTCTGTGAGCCTGTGAGCTAATTAGTCAGTGAAGGAAGAGTCTGTGTGTGTTAGTTAGTGAGAGATCTTGATTATCACCTTGTGATTTACTCATTTTGTTTTGTTAAATCAATAAACACAGTTTTGTTTTGAAGATACACTTGTCTTCTTAAATATTGAAGGTTATTGGTGGCAGCAATTGAAGAGGAAGGGTGAGCATGTCAGGAGGCCTGAGTCAGTAGAGGCTCCAGCGTGCTCGCCACACCTCCGTCTTGTCTGGGTTCAGCCTCAGCCTGTTCTCCTGCATCCACTGCAGTACAGTCCCCAGGCAGCGCTGAAGGAACAGAACGGCATCTCCTGCGATTGGGGAAAAGGAGATGTAGAGCTGAGTGTCATCAGCGTACTGATGACACGATGCTCCACCCCACCTGATGACCCCGCCCAGCGGCCTCATATAGATGTTAAACAGCATATATGTTAAATAGTAGTAGTAGTAGTAGTAGTAGTAGTAGTAGTAGTAGTAGTAGTAGTAGTAGTAGTAGTAATATTTTAAATTTGTATGGAATCATTTCAGCATCTTGTATAGATCAAGTCACTGAGAAATACAGTAAAATTAAAGTCTTCAACATACTCACATAGGAAAGCCTCTCTCATTCCTTCCAGAGGGGCAACATCTACGCTTCCACCAAGGACACTGTTTGTGTCCACATATCAAAAGTTTCTTGACATTTTACAACATAAACATATATTGGAGAAAACTGAGAAAGAATTGATGGAAATATCGTGGATAATTCGTAAGAGAGGGTAGTAAGGAAAGCTTAATTTGACGCACTATGAAACATGTAACAAAGGGTTATGGAACCAATAAAGAAAGATTTGAAAGACTGGCAGAACATAATTAAGAGATTTTGAAATGGTGATGAAAAAGCAAGGATAAATAAAAAGTACTGGTATTAATATCAGAAGCTAGGAGAAACCAACAAGAATTTGACCCAACTCCAGGAGGCCGTGGAAGACAGGAGGGCCTGGCGTGCTCTGGTCCATGGGGTCACAAAGAGTCGGACACAACTAAACAACAACAGGAGGATTAGGTTTACCAAGGAGAAGGGAACTAGCACCTCATGGGATTTGGAGACTCTCCCTCTCTTAATGTAGCCTAAATAGCATTGGCGTTTTTTGCAGCCACATCACACTGTTGGCTTGTGACCTAAGGGTGGTCAGGCTGACAGCGGGTTAGTGAGCAAAAAAGTCATTATATGTTCTGTACATGCTGTTATGCCAAAGTTAAGCTATTTAATTTAAATGTTTAAATACAAAGTACTTTTATATTTATGTTTGCCTGTCATAAGTTTTTGCATCTGGAGAGAAACACAAAACATGGAGTTTCTGTCAGGTTTCCCTCATTCTCTCCTTTTAAAAATTGTTTTAATAGCTTGGGTTAGGGTATGGGATACAGAAGGTAAGAGGGGGTGTAAGGGAAAAAAGGGGCTGGGATGGGAGGGGAGGAGAAACAAAAAAATACTAGCATCCAGTCTATTCATATTGCGATATCAAAATTCAAACTCCTCTTTTCTACTATTTTCTGCCTTCCAGATTTTAGTTGATCTATGTTATTCAAGCACTATCTGGTGACTCTAACCACTTGTAGAAAAAGTCCCATCTTTCAGTTGCCTTTTGTGTAGGTCTTTCCTCATTCCCTCCTGAGAGGGAACATCTACGCTTCTACCAAGGATTTTGTTTTCTTGACATTTTACAACATAAACATATATTAGAGAAAATGGAGAAAGAATTGACAGAAATATGGAGGATAATTCGTAAGAGGGCAGTAATTTGATGTACTATGAAATGTGTAACAAAGGGTTACTACTTAAAATTATTTTTTCCTTTAGGATGGAACCAATAAAGAAAGATTTGAAATACTGGCAAAACGTATCATTTTAAAATGATGATGAAGAAAAAGCAAGGATTAATACGATGATACGGATGATACGACAGTGGTGGGGCTCATAAATAAGAACAATGACTCTGCTTATAGAAAGGAAGTACAAAGGTTGATACTTTGGTGTAAAGAAAATCATCTCACACTTAACATCAAAAAAACTAAAGAACTCATAACTGATTTCAGGAGGAAAAGAAATGTACATTTACCACTGTACATAAACGGTGAGGAAGTGAAGAGAGTTGGTAGTTTTAAATTTCTGGGTACTTACATCTCAGATATGGAACAACTGATTGGTTCAAAATTGGGAAAGGAGTACGACAAGGCTGTATATTGTCTCCCAGCTTATTCAACTTATATGCAGAATACATCATGCGGAAGGCTGGACTGGAGGAATCCCAAGCCGGAATTAAGATTGCCGGAAGAAATATCAACAACCTCCGATATGCAGATGACACCACTCTGATGGCAGAAAGTGAGGAGGAATTAAAGAACCTTGTAATGAGGGTGAAAGAAGAGAGTGCAAAAAATGGTCTGAAACTCAACATCAAAAAAACTAAGATCATGGCCGCTGGTCCCATCACCTCCTGGGAAATAGAAGGGGAAGATATGGAGGCAGTGACAGATTTTATTTTCCTGGGCTCCATGATCACTGCAGATGGAGACAGCAGCCATGAAATTAAAAGACGCCTGCTTCTTGGGAGGAAAGCGATGACAAATCTTGACAGCATGTTAAAAAGCAGAGACATCACCTTGCCAACAAAAGTCTGAATAGTCAAAGCTATGGTTTTTCCTGTCGTGATGTATGGAAGTGAGAGCTGGACCATAAAGAAAGCAGACCGCCGACGAATTGATGCCTTTGAATTGTGGTGCTGGAGGAGACTCTTGAGAATCCCCTGGACTGCAAGGAGAACAAACCTATCAATTCTAAAGGAAATCAACCCTGAGTGCTCACTGGAAGGGCAGATCCTGAAGCTGAGGCTCCAGTACTTTGGCCATCTGATGAGAAGAGAAGACTCCCTGGAAAAGACCCTGATGTTGGGAAAGTGTGATGGCAAGAGGAGAAGGGGACGACCAAGGATAAGATGGCTGGACAGTGTCTGCGAAGCAACCAGCATGAATTTGACACAACTCCGGGAGGCAGTAGAAGATAGGAGGGCCTGGCGTGCTCTGGTCCATGGGGTCACGAAGAGTTGGACACGACTAAACGAAACATCTCAGAGGACCTCTCATGGACTATAAATGCCAACATGCTAATAAAGAAGGCACAGAAGAGGCTGTATTTCCTGAGAATGCTCGGGAAGTTAAATTTATCACAGCATTTACTTCTGTCCTACTATCGTAGCACCATTGAGAGTGTCCTAACCTATGGCATTCTGGCATGGTTTGGGAGTAGCTCTGTAGCGGACAAAAAAGCTCTACAGAGAATCATTAAAATTGCCCAGAATATCATCGGGCTCCAGCTACCAACCCTGGATGACATCTTCACATCCCGCTGTCTGAGGAAGTCACACAGCATCCTGAGAGACTCTTCCCATCCTGCTTATAACTTTTTTGAACTATTACCGTCTGGCAGAAGATATAGAACAATTAAGACTCGGACCACACGTTTTCTAAATAGTTTTTATCCTAGAGCTATAATTGCAATTAATAATGAGCTTAAAGACCACCAGCAGTGAATAATTAGTTGGACTGTGTTACTTGGCCTGCGGTGTAGATGTTTGTATTTTTAGTGGGGGACTTTTAGTGGGTGGGGGGTGTTTGGGGAATTGTATGTGTGTGCATGTGTCTGGTCTCTGGGTGTCTGTGAATTTCGTTGTATGTGTATATACTTACAATGACAATAAATTATTATTATTATTATTATTATTATTATTATTATTATTATTATTATTATTATTATTATTATTATTATTATTATTATTATTATTATTAAAAACTACTGGTATTAGTATCAGAAAACAGGAGGATTAGGTTGACCAAGGAGAGGGGAACTAGCACCTCATGGGATGTGGAGACTCTCCCTCTCTTAATGCACCCTAAATAGCATTGGCCTTTTTTGCAGCCACATCACACTGTTGGCTCATTTTCGGCTTGTGACATAAGACGATTCCAAAGTCCTTCTAGCTCCTAGTACTGCTGAGACACTGTGTGTGTTCCGGTGAAAAGGATACCGGAATGCACACCTTAAGGGTGAAGATGACGTCAGGTCTCTGGCCACCGACTGGACAGTGTGGGATAGTCTATATGGCCACTGGGTAATGACTTCTTTCTCTTGGCTCATGCAGAGGGTTGTGGACTTTTACGCTGTTGCTGCTGTATATAAATGTCAATAGACTTAGTTGCTAGAAGTCTAGTTTCTGCCTGATTTTCTTGACTGGTGGGACTGGAACAAGGAGCTTCGGGAACAGGCGCTGCTAAAAAAACAGCGCCACTCTGACATAAGCACTATTGAGGATGATGAAGAGTTCTGGAGGTCTCCAATGCTTATACACCAGGCTGGAATTTCACAGTTGGCACTAATGAAGAAAAGCTCACCCACCCGACCACCAACCCCCACGTGCATGGAACAGACCTCCTCGGCTTTTGCTTTTTTATTTATTTTCTTCCCAAGCACATCTAGGTAAAGATCACTTGGAATTTACAAGATGAAATTAAAATGAATTTGGATAGGTTGAGGAACGAGATAAGTCAAAAGATAAAGGAATATAAAACATGAAACATTTTGTGGTTTGGCAGAAGTACTGTACATTATTTAAAATGAAATAGATCCCTAAATTAAATTTCCTATTATGGATGTTACCAATAAAGATTTCGGGTAAGTAGTTAAAATAATGGCAAGTGATGATTAATACATATTGCAATAATAGTAAGAAAGCTAGGATTAATAAGAAATGTTGGTAGATATTACAAAAAGAAAGTCATCAGATAACCAATATTAAATGTTATTATGTAACAAATCAATTAAGATATATTTCAGGCATTCACGAACTTGCCCAGGCTAATAAAAACCTACAAGACTCAATTGCAGTGATGGAGACGGAAAGAGCCTCAAACATTCTTAGATTTCAAAACATACCAGAAGATAAACAGGAGGACTTACCAGAACTGATGGCAACCATTTTGGCAGAGGCACTAGGAATTGAAAAAGAAGAGTTGGAAAGTGAGATAGACCAAACATATAGATTAAATTCAAGCTATGCAAAAAAGAATAGAATACCACGTTAAGTACATGCAAAGTTTGTGAAAAGGTCGACAAGAGATGAAATACTGTGAAGGGCCAGTGAAGAACCAATACAATATCAACAAAAGGAAATTGTGGTATTGAAACAGATACCATGGAGAATAAGAGAGGGGAGGAAACAATATCAATTTTTGACCACTAAACGGATTAGAAAAGGAGTGAATTTCAGATGGCTGGTACCTGAAGGGATCCTGGTCAATTGGAACTCAAGAAGACACAGACTTGACTCCATCCAAAAAGCAAGAGAATTCCTTGAAAGACATATAACCTTCTTCGAAGAAGAAGCACAGGAACAAGAAATAAAAAGGTAAAGGTAAAGGTTCCCCTTGACAATTTTTGTCCAGTCGTGTCCGACTCTAGGGGGCGGCGCTCATCCCGCTCTTCAAGCCATAGAGCCAGCGTTTGTCCGAAGACAATCTTTCCGTGGTCACATGGCCAGTGTGATTTAGACACAGAATGCTGTTTACCTTCCCACCGAGATGGTACCTATTTATCTACTCGCATTTTGCATGCTTTCGAACCGCTAGGTTGGCGGGAGCTGGGACAAGCAACGGGCGCTCACTCCGTTGCGTGGATTCGATCTTACAACTGCTTGGTCTTCTGACCCTGCAGCACATGCTTCTGCGGTTTAGCCCACAGCGCCACCACATCCCCCGGAACAAGAAATAAATGAAGAAAACAGTAGAAAACAGAGAGAGAAAACACCAGAAGAGGAGAGTGAGCTAAGTGAAGAAGAGAGTCAGAAAAAGGATGCTGAACAAGATTTGAACAAAACACAAAGAGAAAAAAGGAATGCTAGGGCAATAAAACCTAAATACAAGTAAACAAGATGGAGAATGAAATTGGGATCTTCTCAGTGAATATTAATGGTTTGAATGCGCCAAGAAAAAAAAAGGCACAAGACAAGGATGTCCGCTCTCTCCATTGCTATTTATATTAACTCTGGAAGTATTAAATAGGAATGTGAGGAATGACCCAGAGATTAAAGGTACCAAAATAAAGGACGAGAGCTATAAACTACAAGCATTTGCAGATGAGTTGGTGTTTATATTGGAAGACCCACTGGAAACAACATCGAGATTACTGGAGAAAATAAAGAGGTTACTTACCTGTAACCATGTTTCTTTGAGTGGTCCTCTGTGAATTCACACATATGGGTATTGTCTGCGCCTGTGCTGACTCTCTCAAAAGATTCTAGAGCTAAAAGTAACAATTTTATGGTGTGATATTCCATGACGTATATGCTCCTCCCACCCACCATCTTCCTCAGTTCCTAAACTTATCCGTCGGGTGCGAAGGAAAGAACCAATTAGGTATCCAATTAACCCGTGACGGACAGTGGGGAAGGATGGGTGGGTTTTGTGAATTCACAGAGAACCATTCAAAGAACTATGGTTACAGGTAAGTAACCTCTTTTTCTTTTTCGTGGCCTCTGTGAATGCACACATATGGGTGACTAGCAAGCTGCACTTACTGGTTGGTGGATCGTCACAGTAAGAAGGATGACAGGACCGCTCTGCCAAATGCAGCACCTTGGCGTGCTCTGACGTCCAGCCAATAGTGTTTGACGAACGTGGACGGCGTGGACCAGGTGGCGGCACGACTGATGTCAGGGACCTCGGTGCCACGGTGAAAGGCAGTAGAGGTGGACAGCGCTCTGGTGGAATGAGCTGTCAGATGTTCTAGAGGGGTTTTCCCCAAGAGGCTGTAAGCAAGGGAAATAGTCTGAACTATCCAGCGTGCTATAGATTGAGAGGAGGCTGGAGCGCCCTTGTTTGGGTCATGGAAGCAAAGGAAGAGCTTGCTGGACTTACTTAAAGAATTAGTCCTTTCGACATAGAAGGCCAATGCACGCCTGACATTGAGGTTGTGGAGCATATTTTCCAGGGGTGAAGATGGAGACCTGAAGAAAGATGGGAGTATGATGGGCTGGTTGAGGTGGAAATCAGAGACCACCTTTGGGAGAAAGGAAACATCAAAATAAAGAGTCACTTTATCAGGGTGAAAATGAATAAAGGGTGGATCGGCCTGGAGAGCTGCGAGCTCGCTAGCTCATTTGGCGGACGTGATGGCGACCAAGAAAACCGATTTGAGGGTCAGGAATTTGAAGTCAATGGAAGCCATTGGTTCGAACGGGGGTTGCATGAGGGCGTTGAGAACCAGTTGCAGTGACCACTGAGGAGTGATACGTTGCTGAGAGGGATGGATGTTGTTAAGTCCCTTGAGGAATTTTTTAACCATTGGGTGAGAAAAGAGTTTGGATGAGGGGAAATCATCCGGCTGACAGGTAAACCCACAGTGTGGACTGGGAAAGACCGAACTTGAAGAGGTGGAACAGGTAAGCAAGCAGGGTCTTTAGGGAGATGGGCACAGCAGGTAGGCCATTGTCGTGAGTATATTTTAGGAAGGATTGCCATTTGTTTCTATATAGGAGAGTGGTGGAAGTTTTGCAAGCCCGGAGGAGGACTTGCATCACCTCGGGAGTATCCTCTAAGCTGTGAAACTGAGAGAGGTGACGTCGGGGTGAAGGACGAGGCCGTGGTCGAGCGAGAGGAGATCTGTGCGGAGAGGGAGGCGGAGCATGTCCGATGACATCAAGACCAGGTGAGTGAGCCATGGCTGGTGGGGCCAGTACGGGGCTATCAGGATTGCATTGGCTTCGTCTTGCCGGAGGCGGACGATCACCCTCTGAATGAGAGAGAGAGAGGAGGAAACATATAAAGGAGACCCTGGGACCAGTTCATGAGGAACGCGTCCCCTAGGGAGGTGCTGTCTCTGCCTGCTCTGGAGCAGAATTGGGTGCACTTATTGTTGGCATCGGACGCAAAAAGGTCCACCTAAGGTGTGCCCCATCTTTTGCATAGGCGGTGGAATATGGCATCGTTGAGTGTCCATTCGTGCGTCCTCGTTGGGAGCTGACTGAGATGGTCCGCCAAGGTGTTGTTGTCCGTGGAAAGGTGGACCACAATAGGAAAGACATGGTTGGAATAGCACCACTTCCAGAGGTCGACAGCTAGGTAGAGGAGAGAAGGGGAGTGGGTGCCGCCTTGTTTGTTGACACAGAAAAGTGCAGTGGTGTTGTCTGTTGCCAGCTGCACTACTCGACCTCGTATGAGAGGGAGAAAAGCGTGGAACGCTTTGATGATTGCCAGAAGCTCCAGATGGTTTATGTGGAGCGGAAGTTCTTGTTTTGACCACAGTCCATGAACTATGTGTCGTCGGCAGTGGGCACCCCAGCCTGTGGGGCTGGCGTCGGTCGTGACCTGTATCGATGGCCGTAGTGGGGAGAAGGGCTGGCCAATGAGGAGGTTGCATGGACAAATCCATTAGTTGAGTTGGGAGGCTAGCTCCGGTGTTACCGACAGCAGTGAAGATGGGGGGGTCTGTCACTGGGTTGAAGAGGGAGAGGAACTATGCCTGCAAGGATCTCATCTTGAGCCTGGCATGCTGGACGACAGCCGTCGTCGATGCCATGAGGCCGAGGAGGTGCTGGGCATGATGCGCGGATATGGAGTAGCAGGTTTGAAAGAGGTGGACAGCCCTTTGGATTTTGGTGATTTTTTCGAGGGGCAGGAACGCCCTTGCGCAGAGAGAGTTTATCTCCATGCCGATGAACTTTGCTGTTTGCTTTGGGGTTAGGTGCGACTTCTTGGGCTTGATCTTGAGACCAAGGATTTGGAGGGTACTGAGTGTTATGTCCCGTGTTCGTATGGTGTCGCGGTACGATGCTGCCACAATGAGCCAGTTGTCTATGTAGGGATAGATGTTGATTCCCTGCAGACGGAGGAAGGCCGCCACTGGTACCTTGCACTTGGTGAAAGTTCAGGGGGTGGTAGAGAGCCCAAACGGGAGGGCGGGGAACTGGAAGGCGATGCCGTTGAAGTGAAACCTGAGGAATTTCTGATGGTCTGGATGGATATATGTGTCCTGCAGGATGAAAATATGCGTACTGCAGGTCAATAATTACGAACCAGTTTCCCTGCGAAAGTAAAGGGATAATAGAATCCAGTGTGAGCATGCGGAACTTGCGGGGAGATATGAAGCGGTTGAGACGGGTGAGGTCGAAGATAGGGCAAAGGCCTCCATCCTTTTTGGGGACTGTAAAGTACTTAGAGCAGAAGCCATTAAGGGAGTCCAAGACTGGGACTGGAGAAATGGCATGTTTGTGGGTGAGTTTGGTAATGTCGTCCTGAAGAGTAGAGGAATATGGGGTGTAGCGAATGCGCCTGAAGGGGGAAAAGGCGGAGAACTCTATTAGGTAGCCGCATGCTATTATAGATAGAACCCATCTGTCGGAGGTGATGGCTCGCCAGTGATGGAAGAATGGGGCCAACCTGGTAAAGTTTGAAAGATGGAAGGGAGCTGCGGGGGAGGGTAGCAGAGGTAATTGTCAATACTGCTTAGCCTTTCACTGAGCTTTACGAAAGGATTGGTGCTGACGCGGAACGGTCTGCGGCTTGTACGATGTCAAGAGAGGTTGAGGAGCAGGCAGGGACCTGTCAGTTTGATGGGGGTGGTATTGCCTGTAAGGCTGGAACCGTTGAGACTGGTATTGCTTGGGATAGAACTGGCCTGAGTGGTAAGACGGGCGCTGGTAGGAGGTAGATGGTTGAACAGAGTAAGAATGCACGGTTTTGCGCTTTTTTGGAAGTCTTCCATGGTATCGTCAGTCGTTTGATTGAACAGGCTGGCACCATCGAAGGGTAGGTCCTCGATCCTGGTTTTGGTGTCATCAGAGATCGTAGAGGACTTGAGCCAGGCATGGTGTCGAATGGAAATGGAGGTAACTAAGGTTTTAGAGGCCGCTTCGGCGGAGTGGCGGGCAGCAATCCTTTGCTATTTGGCCAAACGGATGACTTGTGCATGGATATTGCTGAGGTCAGTTCTCATGGGTTCAGGAACTGCGTTGAGCAAAGGGAGGACATGGTTCCATAAATGGCACTGAAAAGTACCCATGGCTGCCTGGTAGCTGATGATGCGAAGCAAAAAGGCTTGTACAGAGTATATTCGTTTGGCCAGTGTGTCCAGCTTTCTGCCATCTTTGGTGGCGAGAGTAGGTTTGGCCCTGGCATGGGCTTGAGCCTAACTGGACTCGACAATGATGGAATTGGGCACCAGGTGCTTATTAAAGAATTCGGCCTCGGCACCATGGGTTTTGTAGAGGCCGTCGGTGCGGCGCGACATCTGCATGGTAGATGGGGGCTTCCTCCAAGTGTCCTTGATGAGTTGAAGGATGGATTTATTAAAGGGGAGGCTCAAAGGAGCGACTTGTTTCTGGTCGATGTCATCGAATACAGGATCAACATCAGCAGACAGGGGCTGCTCTGCGTCGGGATTCAGGGCTTGTGCCATGTGGTAGATCAAGTTGGTATAGGAAGAAAAATCATCTGAAGAAGACAAAGTGTGGCTGCCTCTCGTATCTGGTAGTGGGGGAGGCAGGTCGGGCTCATCAGAGGATTCGGAGCGTTGTGCTTCTGAAGAGGCGGGAGAGCCTGGAGATGAAGGATAGTCAGATTGGGCAAAACCTTCCGCCAAGGGAGGTTGATGTCGCTGGGTTGGTAAGACCTCAAAGTGATCCCGAGATGGCATCGGGTCCGGCACTGAGGACATCGGATGTGAAGGTAGGGCCCTGGGAGCCTTACAATGCTTTTGAGCCGGCTTAGTCGGTAGCGGGGGGCGTATAGATGACGCCGATGGCACTGGGGCAGAGACAGATGTATGGACCCAGTGCGAGTCAGTAGAGGGGACAGCCAGAGGAGGGTCTGGCGTTGTTCGGGGGTGTTTAGCATGATCGTACTAATACCATTCATACAGGGTTTGCCAAACGTAGGGGTCAAAACACTGGTATGGTACCATTGGGAGATGGCAAAAATCGCCGTACGGTGCCATAGACCTCGGTGGAGAGAGGTGCTTTCGTTTTTCAGTCTTTTTTCGTGGAGGAGAAGGGGGAGCCTCCAGATAAGATGCCGAGCTTTCAGCTGCCTGCCCTGAATCAGGGTTTGAATAGGCTGAGGCTGGGCTGGACTGTGGCACAGCCACTTCAAGGCCAATGCTCGGGGTTTGGAGCAGTACCATAAAGGGGCCTGCTGTATCATGGGATTCATCACCATCCGAGGCTAAGTCAGGGGCTTCCCTGGAAGACTGCTCGAGGACAGGAGAGGGGAGAGAAGGCTGAGAAGGCTCCACGCAGGAGGGCCTGACCTTCCTGGGCTTTTTGGGGACAGGTTTCGCTTTCTTCTTCGAGCCTGTGTTGTGCGCTCGAGATGTGCCAGAATGAGGCAACTTGTGCTAACCAGATAATTTTGCTTTTTCAACAGAGTCCTTAGCTGGTAGCACGGGTACGGAATCAGAGGAAGTCTGTCCGCTGAGAGAGTGGGAGATCCAGCAGCCTCCGAGGATGCAGCAGGATTCATGGCCGTTTGCCAAAGGTAAGACCGAAGTCTTTGGAATCTCTGCTTAAGTGCCAGCTTGGTAAGGTTTTTGCAAGCAGGGCACGAGTGGGTCGGATGTTCTTCGCCCAGGCAAAAAAGGCACTGGTTATGCCCGTCAGAAAGTGCGATTTTGTTCGCACAAGTGGTACACCGTTTGAAAGGCGATGGTAAGGCCATGGGCAGCAAACTGAAAAGGGGGGGAGGGAGGAAAGGGAATAAAATAGCGGGCAGACGATTTAGGCGAACAAAAGACTAGGTGGATCACTAAGTAGGCTATTAAACTAAGAGATAAAGGAAACAAAGTTCAAAAGAGCCTGAAAAAACAGCCTAAGGCGACAGTGAAGCGCTCTAGCTTTCCTGAGAACCGGCGGAAAAAAGGAACTGAGGAAGATGGTGGGTGTCAGGAGCATATACCTCTTGGAGGATCACACCATAAAATTGTTACTTTTAGCTCTAGAATCTTCCGAGAGTCAGTGCAGGCGCGGACAATACCGCATATGTGTGCATTCACAGAGGCCACGAAAAAGAACAAGGAATTTGGAAAAGTAGCAGGATTGAAGATAAAGAAAAAACTAAAGTTATAGTGAAAAACTTAACAGCCAAGCAAAAAAAAATCAACTGTCAAAGATGTCAGATTTACAAGTAGTTAAAAAAGTCAAGTACCTTGGAATATACTTAACTGCCAGATATGTAACTATAAAAGAAGATAATTATATGAAACTACTTAACCAAATAAAAATAGACCTAGAAAAATGGAAAAGCCTACAACTATCTTTATTAGGAAGAACTGCAACAATCAAAATGAAAATTTTCCAAAGCTACTTTTTTTGTTTCAAACAGTGCCAGTGAAAATAGAGAAGAAATACTTTGACGATCTAAATAAAGTGATCTTAAAATTTATTTGGCAAGGGAAGAAAGCCAGAATCAAATTAAAAATGCTTCAAGAATCCAAGGAAAATGGAGGATTTGGTTTACCGGACTGGACCTTATATCATCTGTTCTAACTTGGCTGAAAGAATGGATTACCCGGAAAAACAAGACTTCTGTATTTAGAAGGACATGATCTACAGTTGGGTTGGCATGCCTTTTTATGGTATCAGAAAGATAAAACTCATAGATATTTTCAAAACCATTATATTAGAAACTCCCTGTATATAATATGGGAAAAAATAAAAATGAAAATGTACACAAAAATACCAGGATGGGTTTCACCCATAGAAGCATTTGTCCATCCCAACCTTTTGAATTTTGGAAAAATTCTGACTTATACAGATATTTTAGACATAGATAGGAGATTAAAGCCAAAACAAGATCTTATAGACCAGGGATTAGATGCATCGTGGTGGTCTATAATGCAAATACAATCGAGATATGAAAGGGACTTCAAAATGTATGATTTTTATAAAGAACAGACAACTTTTGACCAATTAATGTTAGCATCAGATGATAAATTAATTAGGAAAATATATAAATTCCTTTTAAACTGGAAAATGAAGGACGAACAGGTCAAAAAAAGATGGTTCAATGGGCACAAAATTTTGGATACAATATTGACTTGGAAAATGGCAAGAGCTGTGGTCTAGAAGCTATAAGTTGACAATGGCAACACCCTGTAAAGAGAATTTATGTGAAATGTTTTATAGATGGCATTTATCTTCTGACAGATTGTCTAAGATGTATTCTAATAGGTCAAGTAAATGTTGGAAATGTCAAAAAAACCTGGAACCTATTATCATCTCTGGTGGACTTGTGATAAAGCAAAAAACTTTTGGAACGAAATACATACATGGCTTGTTAAAATAATCAAAAGGCATGTAGACTTTAGGCCAGAGCTCTTTCTGTTACGTATAGTTCCAGAAAGTGTTGATAAACAAAATGTATATTTAATACTGCATATTTTAACAGCCGCGAGGATTATATATGCACAGTACTGGAAAAAGGAAGGAACACCTACAGATCAAGAAATAATTAAAAAGATATTGGACTGTGCTGAAATGGATAGACTAACACTGAAAATCAAAGGAAAAGAAGATACAAAAATGGGACTTGTTCTATCAATGGTTAGAAGGAGGTTGTATAGATTAGGAGCATCATGTGTATGGTAGTTGCTTTAACAAATAATTATAAGCTGTACCCAGGTGGCACGATGTTAAATCAACATGGATGGATTTTATATAATAAAAAAATACAAAACAGAGAGAGAGAGAGAGAGAGAGAGAGAGAGAGAGAGAGAGAGAGAGAGAGATATTTCAGGTATTATAAGCAACAATAAAGATTTAATATGAAAACAATTAAAAATGCATGGAAGGGAGGGAATTTTGGATAACTTTTTTTTCAAAGAAAACATTGGGGAAGAGGTTAAAAAGATTGATGAACCTGTTCTAATAAAATACTCTATTTTTCTATTTATAGTACACCTTTCTTTATAAGACCCACACAGACTCTTTTCTAACCCAAACATTAAGAAAACTTAGCTTGACATATCTAGTCTCTGGGATCAGAATGCTCGGACATTAGGAGTCCCCGTTGCTTCTGAGCCTGCCGTCTCCACCTCCAGTGAGGTGTGTCCCAATCGGTTTGTAGAGCTTCAGCTAACGTCAGTTCCATAAGACTCGTGATTGGAGCATGCTAAGTCTCCTGACTGTAGGAAGCAAAGCCTCGCGATTGAAGGAAGCCTGTTTACAGAGGCAACGTACGGGCCCTTTTTGGTTCTCTCCGTGCTCTCAGCTTACTTCTGTGTAACCAGTGGGCTGTGGAAGAAGTACCGTCTTAAACATGGAAAACTACAGCGTGCTAGGAAGTTGGTAATGTTACAAGGGAGTATTAAGTCCACCAATCTCACCTCTGATCAAAGTGGTTGAGAAATTCTCCAGAAAATCTTAAACGGGTTTATAAATTAATTGGATGAATCATATACAAGATAGCAAGCAAATAGGAAAGACAGTGGGAGAAGAGAGGATGTCATGACTAAACATAGTTCAATTAGAAAAATGGGCAAAAGAATAGAAAAGAAAGGAAGGTAGAAAAATTAGGAGACTATTGAAAAAATTAGGAGACTATTGAAAAAATTAGGAGACTTGAAAAAAAGAGATTATTGAAAAAAGACTGAACTTAGAAGCAATGAAAAACAGAAAGTTTATTTTCTTTCTGTCATTTTCCCCCTCAATACTGAAGAGGTCCATCGGATCCTATACTCTCTGTCTCCATGTATCTTTCACCCCCTTCATCTGACGTTGGGATACAAAATGGAAACATTTTTCCTTAATGTCCTCTCCTTATGACCAAAGATCATTATCCCCAAATTTTATATCAATGATGTTTCTGCAACAGATTCAGTATGTTTTGGGGAAACGATGGACAAGGATCTAGGCAAATTAAAAGAAATGTGGGAACCTTAGGAGAGAAATCCTCAACCCACATTTATGTACGTATGCATGTATGTGTGTATATGTGTGTGTGTGTGTGCTCCATCCACCACGTGCTTAAAGCAAGGGGCACCTTCTCTAAAATCCATGCCTGGGGCCTGAAAAATGCACAAACGGCCACACCCACACCCTGCAATCTCCCCACCTCTTGTTTCTTTCCAGAGGCTCTGCAAGGCTTCCCTCTTCCCTGTCAGAACCTCCTGGCAGGAGCCCTTCTTGAGGAAGAGATGGCACACCTCCCTCCTCCTTGGGTCTCCAGCTTTCCCTTCCCTTCCTTTTTAGGGCAGCTGAGGCTCCGCGTCCAGCCAAGGGAACCCTGATTTTGTCATTGCAGGAACAAGCCAAAGAGATACAGGAAGAAGGTTGGCGGGTGTTCTCCTAGGACAGCCTCCATCCTGCAAAAACTATTCTCAGAACTTGGAAGAGGTCATCAAGGATCACTTTCCCTCTCAAAGGGGGAGAAACGGCATCCTTTGGGATATTAATCCCCTTAATTCTGCAGAAGAAACTCATGGTGGAAAATTAAGCGAACGTGTTTCTCTCCACCTTCAGCAGCTAATATCTTTTAAAGATGTGCCTGAGATGTCAAACGGAAGGATAACTGATGCTCCTCAAACCAAATCAACTGGAACTGATCAAAAAGACTCCATGGATTGAAAAAAATGTCTACTCTTGCAGAGAAGCGAGAAGAAGAAGGTTTTCTTCCATCTTTCCCTCTCCAACAATCCCCACATGTAGGAGTAAATTCTTCACATCACCTCTTGGATTCCAGAAAAGGAAAGGAGAAATTCAGGGGAGGCCTCATGCCAGGCTGTCCAGGGTTGGAATCTCACCGACAGTACCTGCTCTTGGCGACCACAGGGTTGAGCCCAGCAAGACTGGGAACCAAAAGAAAAAAACACTGCACATGTTCAGAGAAGCATTGCGGTAGATAGTAAAACTGGGACTTACGCAACCCGGGTTGAAACCTCCACTCAGCCAGGGAACTCACAGTGTGTGTTTGCTTTCATAAACCAGAGGTCCCCAGAACGGGGCAACAGAAGGAAGTTTACAGAAGAGAATTAAAGTGAACCTCAGGATATGGGGATTTCACACTAACTCAGTCTCCTTTGCACTGTCACGCCCGTCTCGGTGGCCCCTCTTGCCCTCACCAGGCACCACGGAAGATGTGGTAGGAGGCACCCTCCAAGCACTCCCGATGGTTCCTGCGATTCGGCTAAAATTTTCTGAAATACTGATGTAAGCTTTACAATGTCTTGCATCCTGGTAGTCATAGCATTATCATTTAATAAATTAAAAAAACAGTGTCACATCTGATCTCAAAGAATGAAAGAGATCTCACCTGCTATTCAAGTTTTTGGGAGGCTTCGGAGTTTGATTCTAGCCTTTTCATCCAGAGAAAAGTTGGGAGAGCATCAGGTGAGTCTCACCCCGTCCTAGGGAGAAAAGAAAAAAACAAATTATTCTGGAGCCTTCTTGGATGGACAAAACCAAAAACTTTCCCTTAGGATAGAAGCCTTTGTTTTTTTGACAATCTGGAGAATTAAATTCTTTTTAAAAAAGCAACCTCTGGTTTATGAATGTGTATGTGTGTGTGTGTGTGGTGAACTGCGTGCTTCTATACCCACGATTCCAAAAGCCAGGAAATAGCCCAAAAACTGCTGCACAATCTCGTGCCCGCCTTGCCAGCAGGAAAAAGGAGGCAGAGCCTGACAGAGCAAAGGGAGGCTGAAGGGTGGCCACAACCAAGGCAGCCGGCCAGAGGGTCTACAGCAGGGAGTCCCCCCAACCTTGGGCCTCCAGATGTTCTTGGACTTTCACTCCCAGAAATCCTGGCCAGCAGAGGGGGTGGTGGAGCCTTCTGGGAGTTGCAGTTACCCTTCACAGCCCTGACCATGGCTTTGTGTCTGGGGGAGGAGTGGTCACTTGACGAAAAGGCAAGTCAGCTTCTGGGATGTTCCCTCATGTGGTGTCACTCTGGGAATGGCAGTGGTGCTGGGGCGGGGGGGGGACCCTGTTCAAACCCCCCAACCCTCAGCCTGTGGAGTGTTTCAGGTTTCCATTAATTCCTTGTACTATTTCACAGAGGCAAGAAAAACCAGAAAGAGGCTGTCCGGAACATGGTGGTCCGGCACACCCTGTGTGATGATGACACACAACTTCCGTTTGCTTTTTAAGACCTTCCAGGAGGACCTTTGCTCACCCTCTCAAGCCCCAAGGTCCGGCCATTCAGCCGACCTCTGTCCCCTGCGCCAACGAAAACAGCAAGACATAAACAAGCAAAGCGGAGGAAAGTAATTTTGAATGAATGAATGAATTCTAAGCTAATTAAGAGTCTAATGACTGAATTTCCTGCCCCTAAGAAAGTCTCTTCCTGGAAGATTTAGATAATTTCCTGAGAATATTTTTTGAACCCAAAATCATCATCAGCAAACCTCAGACAAGACTCCACACACACACACTTCTCCCAGGGTAGGAAACCGGCAGCCCCTCCCCCCAGGGGCTCTCCTGCCCCCCCCCCCATTGCTCTGTGTGGGAAGAGCCCAGGGGAGGGGGGGGTGTTGAGGGGGCGGGGAACTTCCCTCCCTCGCAGGGGCATCCGCAGCCGCCTTGGCTGCCCGATGGGGCGCATAGAAATGAAACATCATCACCATCATCAACATCCCTCCCGCCCTCCCAGCCGACCCAGTATCTTCTCCAACCTCAAAGCCCCATTTCTCTGCCCCTCCTCCTCCCCCCACCCGTTTGCAGCCCCTCCCCCCTCCCCACAAAAGTCCCCCTTCCCCCAGGCTTTCCAACAAGAGGGGTTTCCTGAGGGGGGGGGGTCACGTCCAGACTTCGGCTGGAGAAGGTTGAAGGAGGGGGAAGAAAAACCACAACGGGGGGGGGGGGAAGGGAGAGGCGAGGCTGAGGGGACTCCGGGAGAAAACACACAAACACACACAAAGAGGGGCCTGGTTTGCAGGGGGGGGGTTTCCTTCCTGCCCCTTTCGGGACCCCTGTTTGGGATCTGGGCCCTCGCCCTGACTTTCCCCACAAAGACACACTAAAGAACCCCCCCCCAATACACACACACAGAGAAGAAAGGCCCCTCCTCGCCCCCTCAGGAGTGTGTGTGTGTGGGGGGGGTGTTGAGGTGGGAGGGCGGGGGGGTATTTTTCTCCCTTTTCGGGGGAATATCTTTCTTGGGAATTCCCCCTCCCCTGCCCCCCCCCCAAAGGCCCACCACTGCCGGGTTCCTCCGCCGGGAAAGGCTGCGCGGGAAAGAGGGCGGAAGAAAAAGAGGGAAAAGAGGGGCAGGGCATGGCCTCCACTTCCGGTTCCGGTGGGGATGCGGGGCCGGAAGCAGCGCCCCCTCCTCTTCCTCTCTCACTTTAGTAGCTCTACGTTGTCCCTCTCCCTTTCCGCCCCCCCCAACCTCTCGCGTCCTGCTCATCGTCAGAAGAGAGCGGGGGGGGGGGGGCTCCTTGGGTGCCCCTCTTTCTGGGGGGGGGAAGAAGAGGCGCTGGAGGGGGGGAGGGTCTCCGCTGGGGTTTCCCAGCCGTCTTGTGCGGCCCCTCTCGGCGGGGGGGGGGGTCCGGGCGGGGGGTGCTTGGAGAGGCGGAAAGGGGGGGCGGGGGGGGGCTCTCTTCCCATCCCTTTCTTCCATTCCTGAGAAACCGGGAGAGGATTCGGGTGGGGTGGGGGGGCTGTCCAAGGGCTCCTCCTCCCCCCCTCTGCCTCTGCCTCTGCCTCTCTCTCTCTCACTCACTCACACACACACACACAGAGAGAGAGAGAGAGAGAAAGAGCGCCTTCTCTGCCCCCCCCTCTTCCGGCGCCCCCCCTCGTGGACCAAACCGGTGGGGGGGAATGGATGGGCAGGACGAGCTACGAAAGTTGCAAAGAAGGAAGAGGAGGAGGGGCTGCTTCCGGCGCTGCTTCTCCCCCCCCACCGGAACCGGAAGTGGAGGCCGTGCCCCCCTCCCCTCTTCCCCCCCCCTCTCTCCCTCTTCCCGCCCTGGTTCCCGCGCAGGATTTCCCGCCTGAGGATCCGGACGGAGGTGGGGGTCACTTGGGACCTTTATTTTCGGGGGTGGGGGAGAGGGGGTGGGGTGCCCTGGAAAGATATTTGCTCCCCCACCCAAAGGAGAAAAATACCCGCCCGCTCCCCTCCAGACTCCTCGGGGGGGGGGCAGGAGGGGGCCTTTCCGTTCCTCTTCCCCTTCTGTGGGGGGGGGAATTTCAGTGGCGCTTGTGTGTTTCTCTCTCTCTCTCTCTCTCTCTCTCTCTCTGTGTATGTGGAAAGAGAAAAGAAGTCAGGGTGGGGCCGAGGTCCCGATACACAGAGCCCCAGCAAGGCACCCAGGCCCTCTTTGTGTGTTTGTGTGTGTGTGTTTCCTGGAGTCCCCTCAGGCTCACCTCCCCCCTTGTGCTTGTTTCCCCCTCTTCCCCCCACCTTCTCCAGCTGAAGTCTGAGCTTGAGCCCCCCCCCCCCAGAAACCCCCTTTGGTTGGAAAGCGTGGGGGGGGAGTTCCTAGAAAGCCCCAAGTGGGAATTGGGGGCGTTTTTGTGGGGGGGGGAGAAGGGGAGGGAGGGCTGTAAGGGGGAGGGAGTGGGGATGGCGGGATAGGAGGGGGCCCCAGTAAATGGGGCTTGGACTGGGGAGAAGACAGAGTGTCAGCTCGGAGGGAGGGAGGGATGTTGTTGATGATGATGTTTCATTTCTATGTGGCCCATCTGGCAGCCAAGGTGGCTGCTGATGCCCCTGCAAGGGAGAGAAGTTCCCCGCACAGGAACCAGACCCTGACCTGAATACTGACCCTCAACCCCCCCTCCCATGTTCTCACCACACAGAGGAATCGGGGCAGGAAAGCCTCTGGGGAGAGGAGCTGCGGGTTTCCTACCCTGGGAAAACTGTGCCTGTGTGTCGTCTGCTGCTGATTTTGGGTTAACAATATTCTCAGAAAATTGTCTGAATCTCCCTTTGGTTTCCAGGAACAGACTTTCTTAGAGGCAGGAAATTCAGTCAGTTAGATTCTTAATTAGCTTAGAATTTATTCATTCTTTCATGCATTCATTCAAAATTACTTTTCTCCTGCCTTTCTCCTCTTCGCTTGTTTATGTCTTGCTGTTTTCGTTGGCGTAGGGGACGGTGGTCGGCTGAATGGCCGGACCTTGGGGGCCGGAGAGGCTGAGTGAAGGGCCTCCTGGAAGGTCTTAAAAAGCAGACGGAAGTTGCGTGTCATCATCACACAGGGGGTGCCGGACCACCACATTCTTCTTCATAGCCTCTTTCCGGTTCTTCATGCCTCTGTGAAAGAGTACGGGGAATTAATGGAAACCTGAAACACTCCACAGGCTGAGGGTTGGGGGGGGGGGGCTGAACAGGAGTCCCCCCCCCCCAGTACCACTCTCATTCACAGAGTGACACCACACGGGGGGGGGGGAATCCCAGAAGCTGTTTCCCCTTTTTTTGTCAAGTGACCACTCCTCCCCCAGACACAAAGCCATGGTCAGGGCTGTGAAAGGTAACGAGCAGAAGAGGGTCTCCCGCAGAGTCCAGGAGTCCCCAACCTCAGGCCTCCAGAGGTTCTTGGACTGCAACTCCCAGAAGCCTTCACCACCCCCTTTACTGGCCAGGATTTCTGGGAGCGGAAGTCCAAGACCATCTGGAGGCCCAAGGTTGGGGACCCCTTGCTCTGATCGGCTGCCTTGGGTGGTTGTGAACCTTCAGCCGCCCTTTGCTCTGTCAGGCTTTGCCTCTTTCCTGCTGGCAAGGCGGGCACGAGATTGTGCAGCATTTTTGGGCTATTTCCTGGCTTTTGGAATCATGGGTATAGAAGCACACTATCCCCCCCCCACATTCACAAACCTGAGGATATTTTTTAAAGAATTGAATTCTCCAGATTGTCGAAAAGACAGGCTTCTATGCTAAGGGAAAGCCTTTAGTTTTGTCTATCCGAGAAGACTCCAGAATGATTTGTTTTTTTTTTCTTTTCTCCCAAGGACGGGGTGAGGTTCAGCTGATGCCGTCCTGACTTTTCTCTGGACGAAAGGAGAAATCCAAAGCCTCCCTTAAAGCAGGTAAGGTCTCTTTCATTCTTTGAGCTCAGATGTGACACTGTGTTTGTTTATTTATTAAATGATAACTCTATGATTAGCAGGATGTGAGACATTTTAAAGTTTAGATCAGTATTTCAGAGAAGTTTAGCCCAATCGCAGGAAGCATCGGGAGCGTTTGGAGGGTGCCTCCTACCAGACCTTCCATGGTGCCTGGTGAGGGCAAGAGGGGACACCGAGATGGGCCTGACAGTGCAAAGGAGTGAGTTGGTGTGAAATGTCAGGATTTGAAGCGTTCTCCCCCAAGTTCTTCAGTCCTGGTGGAACAAAAGTCTCAAACAAATAGTTCCTTTCACTCGTCCGTTTCCAAACATACAGACATAGAGAGAGTGAAACCAACTGGCAGCCTCTCTGTCTCTGAGGAAATGGGAGCTCTCAGAGCAGTTGAGTTCAGGATGGCATAAGCTCTCAAACCGAAGCAAATGGTGCATGTCTTCCTCCTCGTTTATACGCACATAAGCCCCCGACAAATTACATTACATTGTTCTCTTACACCTTCCATCATCTGCTGATACAGGATGACTTCCCTATTTTCTTGATTAGTTGCACCTGCCGTGCTAACTCTGTTTCAGTTAACAAATTTGGACCCCATTACAGTATCCAAACGGTGACATGAAATCCCCATATGCTGTGAGACTGTCCTGTCGACTTCATTTTGTCGTCTATTGAGTAACTCCCAACCAACCCAGTTTTGGAGGCCTCTGGTTTGTGAAAGCAAGCACACACTGCGCGTTTCCTGGCTATGTGGGGGCTTAACCTGGGTTGTGTGAGTCCCAGTTTTACTGTCTACAGCAGAGCCTCTCTGAACATGTGCAGAGTGTTTTTCTTTTGGTTCCCAGTCCTGCTTGGCTCAACCCTGTGGTCACCAAGAGCAGGTGCTGTCGGTGAGATTCCAACCCTGGACAGCCTGGCATGAGGCCTCCCCTGAATTTCTCCTTTCCTCATTTGGGATCCAAGAGGGTGAAGTGAAGAATTCACTCCTGCATGTGGAGATTTTTGGGGAAGGAAAGATGGAAAAGAGCCTCCTTCTTCTTCTCGCTTCAATCCATGGTATCTTTTTGGTAGGTTCCAGTTGACTGATTGATTTGGGGAGCATCTGCTACAGTTTTTGCAGGATTGATGCTGTCCTAGGAGAACGCCCGACAACCTTCTTTCTTTATCTCTTTGGCTTCTTCCTGCGACGACCAAGGCAGGGTCTCCCCTGGCCGGGCGCGGAGCCTCAGATGCCCTTGAAAGGAAGGGAAGGGAAAGCCGGAGACCCAAAGAGGAGGGAGGTGTGCCATCTCTTCCTCAAGAAGGGCTCCTGCCAGGAGGTTCTCACAGGGAAGAGGGAAGCTTTGCACAGCCTCTGGAAAGAAACAAGAGGTGGGGAGATTGCAGGGTGCGGGTGTGGGCGTTTGTGCATTTATCAGTCCCCAGGCATGGATTTCAGAGAAGATGGAGTGCATACACATTTTTTCTTTTACCCTTATGCTTCATAATTCTGTTATTACTGTGAAGAGTGTGGTTCGCAGCTTGGGGATCCATCTAGACCATGCGCTGTAAATATCTTTGCATCCTGATTTAGTAAAGAAATAGGCCTATATGAACTTGGGTCTGTTAGATCTTTATTAGGTTTTGGGATAAGAGTTATCAATGAATGTTTCCATGAATCTGGTATTCTCTCTCTTTCCAAGATTTTATTATAAAGCACTTTTAATTTAGGGATCAATATTGATTTAAAGGTTTTATAGTATTCCGAACCTAATCCATCAAAACCTGGGGTTTTACCATATTTTAGTTTATTAATTATCTCTATAATCTCTTCCTCTTTTATTTCTTTATCTAAGTCTTTTTTATCGTTCTCTGATATTTCACTCTTAACATTTTCTTTAATATAAGTTTCTATATCTTCTTTTGATGCACTATTACTTTTATATAAATTTTGATAAAAATCTTGTATAATCTTTAATTTTTCTTTCATTAAACTGCAGTTTTTTCCTGTCTTATCTTTAATCACACCAATGTTATTTTTTGTTCTTTTGGTATGAACCATTCTAGCTAAAAGTGCATTTCTAATGCTTTCCATATTAAATTCATTTCCTCCATAACATAATTTAATATTGAATATCTGATGCCCTTTTTCTTTTTCTGATATGCATCACAGTTACTTACCAATCCTAGCTTTTTTATTATTCTTGCAATATAAGTTAATCGTCACTTGCCATTCTTTTAACTACATGTCAGTAATTTTTATTGGTAACATCCAGAATAGGAAATTTAATTTAAGGATCTGTTTCCTTTTAAGTAATGCAACAGCTTGGGCCCAGGTTTCTTGAAGGACGGTATCTCCCTATATGCACCTTCTTGGGGATTAAGATCAGGAGAGGGGGCCCTCCTCTCAGTCCCATTGCCAGCCCAAGGACAGCTGATGGGAACACAGGAGAGGAGGTCCTTCTCGGTGGCAGCCCCCGGGCTATGGCACGCTTTCCCTCGGGAGATCAGGAAAGGGACCTTCCCTGTTTATGCTTCCGAAAAAAGCTAAAGACCCATCTCTTCAGGCAGGCTTTTAACAATTATGAATCCCTGCACCCCATTTTAGAAGATAATATTATTTTTTCCTGTTTTAATATTTTAATTGTATTTTAAATCATATATTGTTTAATTTGTATTCTAATATTTAACTTACAGTGTTTTTAACTGTGTGACTTTTAGTGTTCTGAGCTCCTTTGGGTCCCTTCTTGGGAGAAATGTGGTATATCCATTAAGATAACAGTAACAACAACAAAAATAATAATAGTAACAGTAATAAACTGTGAAATCCCAGCCTGGTGTGTGTAAGCTTTGGAGACCTCCAGAACTGTTCATCAGCCTCAGCAGTGCTTATATCAGAGTGGCACAGTTTTTTTAGCAGCGCCTGTTGCTGAAGCTCCTTGTTCCAGTCCCAGCAGTCAAGAACATCAGGCAGAGAGACTAGACTTCTAGCAACTAAGTTTATTGCCATTTATATACAGCTGCAACAGCGTAAAAGTACACAACCCTCTGCATGAGCCAAGAGAAAGAAGTCATGACCCAGTGGCCATATAGACTATCCCACACTGTCCAGTCTGTGGTCAGAGACCTGACGTCATCGTCACCCTTAAGTTGTGCATTCCCGTGTCCTTGTCGGGCACACCTGCTGACACTGTGTACATGGTCTCTGTGCCGAGTGTTCATGACTGTAAAACTGAGGTTCTGTTTTATTTGGCTTATTTTATATAACCTGACAGTATGAATGTGTGATTTTGTGCTTCTGTAGCCATTTTAAAAAAAGGTGCAGTGTGTTGCCAGCAGGACAAAAAGTTGCAAAGGTTCTCATAGGAAAGGGCAGCCTGAATATTGGCAGCAGAACTGGGAGCAGTGAAGATGGTCTCTGCAAAGGACACCCTCTGTTCTGCTCCCTGCCATCCAAACTTGCTGAAAAACAGCCCTGACCTTTGCCTTGGGTTTGGGAGAGATGGATGGATTTTATATAATAAAAAAATGCAAAAAAAGAGAGAGAGATTTCAGGTATTATAAGCAACAATAAAGATTTAATATGAAAACAATTAAAAATGCATGGAAAGGAGGGAATTTTGGATAACTTTTTTTTCAAAGAAAACATTGGGGAAGAGGTTAAAAAGATTGATGAACCTGTTCTAATAAAATACTCTATTTTTCTATTTATAGTACACCTTTCTTTATAAGACCCACACAGACTCTTTTCTAACCCAAACATTAAGAAAACTTAGCTTTGCGTATTTAGTCTCTGGGATCAGAATGCTCGGACATTAGGAGTCCCCGTTGCTTCTGAGCCCGCCGTCTCCACCTCCAGTGAGGTGTGTCCCAATCGGTTTGTAGAGCTTCAGCTAACGTCAGTTCCATAAGACTCGTGATTGGAGCATGCTAAGTCTCCTGACTGTAGGAAGCAAAGCCTCGCGATTGAAGGAAGCCTGTTCACAGAGGCAACGTACGGGCCCTTTTTGGTTCTCTCCGTGCTCTCAGCTTACTTCTGTGTAACCAGTGGGCTGTGGAAGAAGTACCATCTTAAACATGGAAAACTACAGCTTGTTAGGAAGTTGGTAATGTTACAAGGGAGTATTAAGTCCACCAATCTCCCCTCTGGCCAAAGTGGTTGAGAAATTCTCCAGAAAATCTTAAACGGGTTTATAAATTAATTGGATGAATCATATACAAGATAGCAAGCAAATAGGAAAGACAGTGGGAGAAGAGAGGATGTCATGACTAAACATAGTTCAATTAGAAAAATGGGCAAAAGAATAGAAAAGAAAGGAAGGAGAAGGTAGAAAAATTGGGAGACTATTGAAAAAATTAGGAGACTTGAAAAAAGAGGAGACTATTCAAAAAAGACTGAAGTTAGAAACAATGAAAAACAGAAAGTTTATTTTCTTTCTGTAATTTTTTCACTCAATACTGAAGAGGTCCATCGGATCCTATACTCTCTGTCTCCATGTATTTTCACCCCCTTCATCTGACGTTGGGTTTCAAAATTGAAACATTTTCCCTCCATGTCCTCCTCCATTATCCCCAAATTTTATATCAATGATGTTTCTGCAACAGATTCAGTATGTTTTGGGGAAACGATGGACAAAGATCTAGGCAAATTAAAAAAAACTGTGGGAACCTTAGGAGAGAAATCCTCAACCCACATTTATGTACGTATGCATGTGTGTGTGTGTGTGTGTGTGTGTGTGTGTGTGTGTGCTACATCCACCACTTGCTTAAAGTGGCACCTTCTCTAAAATCCATGCCTGGGGCCCAATAAATGCACAAATGCCCACATTCGCACCCTGCTATCTTCCCACCTCTTGTTTCTTTCCAGAGGCTGTGCAAAGCTTCCCTCTTCCCTGTGAGAACCTCCCGGCAGGAGCCCTTCTTGATGAAGAGACGGCACCCCTCCCTCCTCCTTGGGTCTCCAGCTTTCCCTTCCCTTCCTCTCAAGGGCATCTGAGGCTCTGCGCCCGGCCAGGGGAGACCCTGCCTTGGTCGTCGCAGGAAGAAGGTTGGCGGGTGTTCTTCTGGGACAGCATCAATCCTGCAAAAACTGTAACGGATGCTACCCAAATCAATCAATAAGTCAACTGGAAGTGACCAAAAAGACTCCATGTATTGAAAAAATGTCTACTCTTGCAGAGAAGCGAGAAGAAGAAGGTTTTCTTCCATCTTTCCCTCTCCAACAATCCCCACATGCAGGAGTGAATTCTTCACATCACCTCTTGGATTCCAGAAAAGGAAAGGAGAAATTCAGGGGACGCCTGATGCCAGGCTGTCCAGGGTTGGAATGTCACTGACAGTACCTGCTCTTGGCGACCACAGGGTTGAGCCCAGCAGGACTGGGAACCAAAAGAAAAACACTCTGCACATGTTCAGAGAAGCATTGCGGTAGACAGTAAAACTGGGACTTACGCAACCCGGGTTGAAACCTCCACTCAGCCAGGGAACTGACAGTGTGTGTTTGCTTTCATAAACCAGAGGTCCCCAGAACGGGGCAACAGAAGGAAGTTTACAGAAGAGAATTAAAGTGAACCTCAGGATATGGGGATTTCACACTAACTCAGTCTCCTTTGCACTGTCACGCCCGTCTTGGTGGCCCCTCTTGCCCTCACCAGGCACCACGGAAGATGTGGTAGAAGGCGCCCTCCAAACGCTCCCGATGGTTCCTGCGATTTGGCTAAAATTTTCTGAAATACTGATGTAAGCTTTACAATGTCTTGCATCCTGGTAGTCATAGCGTTATAATTTAATAAATTAAAAACACAATGTCACATCTGATCTCAAAGATTGAAAGAGATCTCACCTGCTATTCAAGTTTTTGGGGGGCTTCGGAGTTTGATTCTAGCCTTTTCATCCAGAGAAAAGTTGGGAGAGCATCAAGTGAGTCTCACCCCGTCCTAGGGAGAAAAGAAAAAAACAAATTATTCTGGAGCCTTCTTGGATGTACAAAAGCAAAAGCTTTACCTTAGGATAGAAGCCTTTGGGTTTTTTTTTTACATCTGGAGAATTCACTTCTTTTTTAAAAAATCTGGTTTATGAATGTGTGTGTGTGGGTGAATTGTGTGCTTCTATATCCATGATTCCAAAAGCCAGGAAATAGCCCAAAACTGCTGCACAATCTCGTGCCCACTTTGCCAGCAGGAAAAAGGAGGCCGAGCCTGACAGCAAAGGGCAGCTGAAGGGTGGCCACACACAAGGCAGCCGGTCAGAAGGTCTACAGCAAGGGGTCCCCAACCTTGGGCCTAAGGATGTTCTTGGACTTCAACTCCCAGAAATCCTGGCCAGCAGAGGCGGTGGCGAAGGCTTCTGGGAGTTGCAGTTACCCTTCACAGCCCTAACCATGGCTTTGTGTCTGGGGGAGGAGTGGTCACTTGACGAAAAGGCAAGTCAGCTTCTGGGATTTTCCCTTGTGTGGTGTCACTCTATGAATGGCAGTAGTGCTGGGGGTGATAGACTCCTGTTCAACCCCCCAACCCTCAGCCTTTGGGGTGTTTCAGGTTTCCATTAATTCCCCGTACTCTTTCAGAGAGGCATGAAAAACCAGAAAGAGGCTATGGAGAAGAATGTGGTGGTCCGGCACCCCCCGTGTGATGATGACACACAACTTCTGTCTGCTTTTTAAGACCTTCCAGGAGGACCTTCGCTCAGCCTCTCTGGCCCCCAAGGTCTGACCATCCAGCCGACCACCATCCCCTGTGCCAATGAAAGCAGTAAGACATAAACAAGGAAACAGGAGAAAGGCAGGATAAAAGTAATTTTGAATGAATGAATGAATTCTAAGCTAATTAAGAATGTAATGACTGAATTTCCTGCCTCTAAGAAAGTCTCTTCCTTGAAACCAAGAGGAGATTCAGACAATTTCCTGAGAATATTTTTTTAAAACCCAAAATCATCATCAGCAAACCTCAGACAAGACTACACAGAGAGAGAGAGAGAGAGCCTTCTCTGCTCCCCCTTCCCACCACACGAGGGAAAATCCCAAACGGGGCATGGAAGGGCAGGAGAAGCTACGAAAGTGGGAAAGAAGGAAGAGGAGGAGGGGCTGCTTCCGGCGCTGCTTCTCCCCCCCCACCGGAACCGGAAGTGGGGGCCGTGCCCCGCCCTCCCTCCCTCCTCCCCTCTTTTCTTCCCTCTCGCTGTTTCTTCCAACCTCTTTCCCGCCCGAGGATCCGGACGGAGATGGGGCGATTTGGGGCCTTTATTGGGGGGGCAGAAGGAGGGAGAAGGGAGAGCAGTGGGGCGGGGATGGGGGTGGGGTGCCCTAGAAAGATATTCCCCACCCAAAGGAGAAAAATACCCGCCCGCTCCCCTCCAAACTCCTCGGGAGGGGCCCAGGAGGGGGCCTTTCCGTTCCTCTTCCCCTTCTGTGGGGGGGGGAATTTCAGTGGCGCTTGTGTGTTTCTCTCTCTCTCTCTCTCTCTCTCTCTCTCTCTCTGTGTGTGTGTGTGTGTGTGTATGTGGAAAGAGAAAAGAAGTCAGGGTGGGGCCGAGGTCCCGATACACAGAGCCCCAGCAAGGCACCCAGGCCCTCTTTGTGTGTTTGTGTGTGTGTGTTTCCTGGAGTCCCCTCAGGCTCACCTCCCCCCTTGTGCTTGTTTCCCCCTCTTCCCCCCACCTTCTCCAGCTGAAGTCTGAGCTTGAGCCCCCCCCAGAAACCCCCTTTGGTTGGAAAGTGTGGGGGGGGGAGTTCCTAGAAAGCCCCAAGTGGGAATTGGGGGCCTTTTTGTGGGGGAGGGAGAGAAGGGGAGGGAGGGCTGTAAGGGGAAGGGAGTGGGGATGGCGGGATAGGAGGGGGCCCCAGTAAATGGGGCTTGGAGGGGGGAGAAAACAGAGTGTCAGCTCGGAGGGAGGGAGGGATGTTGTTGATGATGATGTTTCATTTCTATGTGGCCCATCTGGCAGCCAAGGTGGCTGCTGATGCCCCTGCAAGGGAGAGAAGTTCCCCGTGTGGTAAAAGCGTAACCCCTGTAACAGTTTATCAATGATTCTTTGAAAAGAAGCTCCTGCATTCTTTAACCCAAATGGTAAACGTCGGAATCTATAAGTTCCCACGTGAGTGATAAATGCGGTCTTATCACGAGACTCCTCTGCCAGATCGAGTTGCCAATATGCATTTTTGAGATCGATTATGCTGATGAACTTAGCCTGTGAAAGGCGTTCTATTAAGTCATCAATTCTAGGTAATGGGTATGGATCGGTAACTGTGACACTATTTAATTTCCGGTAATCTACGCAAAATCTCACCTCATCGAGGATCTCGCCTAGTGCGTTCTTTTTAGGGACCAGAACCACTGGCGATGCCCATGGGGAAAATGATTCTTCAATCACCCCCAAAGATAACATTTTTTTAATCTCCTCTTCAATTTGAGTGGCATGATCTCCAATTGCTCGATATGGACTTGACCGAATTGGAGGGCTGGCTTCGGTATTAATTTCATGACTAATCATATTTGTATAACCAGATTGGTCTGAGAAAACCGTTTGGTATTTTTCTAAAACTTGATAAAGTTTCTCTTTTTGGTCTGTGGTACCGGATAGGACAATATTATCAGACCAAGTGCCCGCATTTTCTAATTCAGTTAGCATAACAGGTTCGCTTTCTGGTTGAAAACACGCCACATGACACTGATACACCATTGCTGATCTGTCTCTATACATTTTTAAACTATTTACATGGTACATAACTGGTTTCTTGGATGAATTTAACATTTTCACAAGATAATTCACATTTCCCACTTTTTGTATGATTTCCCCTGGACCTTCCCAAACTACTTCCAATTTTGAAGGTCTGAGCGGGTTTAGTACCAATACCATATCACCCACTGCAAACTCTCGGTGACGGGCCTTCTTGTCATGATAGTATTTTTGTTTTGTTTGGGCTTTCAACAAATTGTCTCTTGCTAATTCTTGCACTGCTAGAAGTTTTTCTTGTAGTTTCCGGACGAAATCTGCGACTGGAACCGTGCTACTTCTGACCACACCTTCCCAGTCTGATCGCAGTAGATCTAATGGTCCTTGTAGGTTTTTCCCAAACACTACCTCACTCGGCGAAAAACCTCCCAGAGAAACATGAGGTGCACTTCTGTACGCAAACAAAACAAAAGGTAATAGTTCGTCCCAAATATTCCCATATTCTTGGACTAGGGTTTTAATCATCCTCAACAAGGTTTGTTGTCCTCTTTCCACCATTCCGTGAGATTCTGAATGATAAGGAATGCTAAAGTTTAATTTAATTCCGCTGATCTCACAAATTTGGCTCATCAATTCGCTTTTAAAAGCACCGGCTTGATCGCAAATAATTTGAGTTGGTATCCCTATTCTAGAGCATAAATCCACTACAACTCTAGCAATAGTTTGGGCCGAAAGATTACTGATGGCGTATGCCTCGATCCATCTGCTGGCTTGACAGATGAACGATATTATGTATTTTTTCTTCGACTTCGTGGGTACAAAGGTCCTAGTACGTCCATTTGAAGATATTGGAATACTTGATCTGGGATTTCTGTCAGTTGCATTTCTGCCTTTGTACTGTCGGTCTGTTTCCCCATCTTTTGACAGTAATCACAGGTATTAACATAGTCCTTGACGTTTTTGGAAATGCTGGGCCAATAAAAATGCTGCGAAATCCTACTTAAAGTTTTTTGAATTCCAAGATGTCCGCTACTTGGACTATCATGGGCAAGTTGCGGAATTCTTTCTCTGTACTCTCTTGGAATGACTAGTTGTTGTACTGGTTCCGCCTGTTCATTTGATTTGGGAAAATATTCTCGGTACAATAGTCCATTTTGTCCCCACAAAAAGGTTACTTTTTGTTGTACCGGTTGTACCACGTAACTGTCGGCTTGAGACCTCAAAGAATCCAACGTAGGGTCTTCCATCTGTTTTCGTTTGAATTCCTCTGATCCCATTGGTACTAGTAGATCCTCTGGTTCAGTTTTTATCTCAGTTGTACTATCCGTTTCATCTGCAAGGGGTTGATGGTGCGTTACATGTCCATCTGATTGCTCCTCAGAGTTATCTTCAGTTGGGACTTGCTCTATTGCTTTGCTTCGTGCACGTGTCACTGCTTGTATGGAAGCTGATTTTAAAGTGTGTTGGTGGTTAAGAAATGCTAGATTGTTTCCCAATAAAAAATCAGGTTTACCTTCATGCACTAATAGATATTTTGCACCTTTCCAATTCTTGTAGCTTAAGTGCACATACACGAGTGGTACGAATCGCTCGATTACTTCTCCTGATCCATATGTTTTCACTGGACATTTCAGCTTATTCAAGATTAGTTCTGGATCCACAAACCGTTTGTTAATCGAAGAAATGTCCGTGGCGGTATCTCGAGAGGCGTTTATGGTTATATCTCCTGAAGCAAAATATAGGGTTACCGGTTCCGAAAAACTTTTCAGTGACCAATATAACTGTTCTTCCGGTAAGATGCTACTGGGCTCTATAACTGAAAATTTCTCCCCTGAGGATGTTTGTTGGTTTACTGTTGTAGAGACTTGAGCTACTTGTAAGCCCATTATTCTTGGCACAATCCTTGGCTCTGTTGCTTGCATTTCACTGATTTCAGAAAAAATTGGCTTGACTCCTCCTTGTCTCTGGGGTTGCACATTACATAGTTGATTAATTACATGTGGTTCTGTTGGTTGTTCTGGTATTTCTAGCGGTGTTGTACTGAGATAGTTGACCTTCAGGGTTGTTGATTTGTATTTCCGTTGAGCCGGTATGGGTGCCTTCTCGAATCTCCTTGGTGCTGGTAAGGGTGTCTGTTGGAAATTCCGTGGGGCAGGTAACGGGGTTTTGCCAACTGGCTTCTCCTCTTGATTAGTTGATCCCGCCAGTCGTGGACAATCCCTTTTTAAATGGGCTCCTCCGCATTGAAAGCAAGTCAAGGGTGACCTAGTCTGGCTAGGGCCCATGCTTCTTCGCTCTCCAGCAAAAGACTGTCTTGGTTCA
Source organism: Pogona vitticeps (assembly GCF_051106095.1). Lineage (NCBI taxonomy): Eukaryota > Metazoa > Chordata > Lepidosauria > Squamata > Agamidae > Pogona > Pogona vitticeps. The sequence goes on from NC_135799.1 coordinate 65,952, forward strand.
GGAACCACTGTCTTCTTGGATTCGTATTGACTCTGCCTTCTAAGCACTTCTGGAATAGGCCTTCCTCTGGTAATAGGTTCACTCTTCTTGAAGGAAACTAATTCATCGGTTTTGAGCGCCAATGTTTGGAGGTCTGTGCAATTTTTCTCCAATAAGCTACTCTTTAACTCTGGTGGTACTAAATTTAGAAAATGTTCTATATACAGTAGCATTCTTAAGTCCTTGAATGTATTGACCTTGGCAGCCTCTAACCAACGGTCGCCTAACACCTCTATTTGATCAGCAAGGGCAGAATAACTCATTTGAGGGGTCTTCCTCAATTTTCTAAACTGTTGCCTTAGCAGTTCTGGTGTAAAACCTTCTCTTTGGTAAACCAAAATTTTAAATTGCTCCCAAGTTAAATTTTGGCTGGAACTTCTTGCTAAAATGGTGGCTAACTCCCCGGAAACTTGTGATCGTAGAAGTTTTAAATATAATTGTGTTGGCACGTTCAGATCAGCACACGAAGATTCAAAAAGTGATAAAAATGAAAAAATGTCATTGCCCTCTTGGTAATATGGTAGGTTTCTCCTGTCAATGTTAGATATTGAGTCTCTGGCTTGTTGTTTCTCAGCAATTTCCTTCTCTAAAATCTGTAGTTTCATTTCGTGGTATCTTCTTGTTTGAAGTTCATTAGCTGTGTGTGCATTCACCCATTGTTTCTGGCAAGCTAATAAATCAGCCATCACTTCAGCTAACTTATTCTCTAGAGTTGACCGGTCTGCAGCATTGCCACTAATGTCAGCCTCTGCTCCAGCTGTTCCCCTCTGTGTGGTTATTCATTAGGAATTTTTTCTTGGGCAGGCAGGCCCGTTTGAACTGCTTCTACTATTTCTTCTTCCTCCTCTGGAAGTCCTGCTTCCCGTAATTTGGACCATGTGTCATCTGGATCATTTGTCAAAACTCTCAGGACAGCGTCTTCTCTCTGGTGAGTCAACAATCTGTCCGTTTGCAATCCACCTGGTAACTGGAAAGAAGCAGCTCTTTCAGCCCCAACTCGATCATCTGTGTGTTTTAAAATTCCTCTTCCTATGACTGACTTCTGGCCATCCACAAGAATCTTCTCTGTTAGCAGGTCCTGCTGAATAGGAACTTGTTCCGCCCCAGTGTACTGCTGTGCCCTTCTTGGCATTACTTTAGGTTTAACTACTTCTGGATTTGCTTCCATTAACCTTTGGGCATCTTCTTCAGTAAATCTTGTGACAGCACTCCTCATATGAAATTCTTTGGGTATCTGTAGCGATCTACTAATAGTTGTTGATCTTGCTCCACTCTGCAGTAAAGAACTATGCTCCATTGCTGACAAAATCTCCTTATCCACTGATACTTCAGGCAGTGAAAACCGACTGCTAAAAGCCATTTTCCTTTTTTTTTCTCTCCCTCCCTGCAGCCTTGGCCGAAGCACGGGAGGAGCAATAAAACAATTAAACTGTCAGCTTTGACTAATCCTACTTTCCCTTCAGGAAATCCTTTTGGCTCTGGCTTGGGGTAGGAAATTTTCCTTTTTAAACTTTATTTAATTACTTTTAAATTACTTTTATTATCCTGGCTGCTCCTTATAGACTCCTGCTACACTCAAAACAATTTTGCCACTCTGTCACCTGAGTGAAACGAGCTGGCACTTTTTAAACAGCACAATGCTTGTTCCTTAGAACTCTTAAGCCACTGGCAGAATCTCTCCTTGCATCACTTTAGCCTGAGCTTTCTGCATAGGAGTCTTCTCCAGTCACAATAATTTACAACCTTCCCTGCTTTGCTCTGAAGCTCACGCTAGAGAAGTTTCTCTTGTCCTTTATTCAGCAGTGTGTATCTGCTTGCTCCCACATCTGCCTTCATAAAACAATTACAAGCGCTAATACAGCCCTTGAGCAAAGCGCAATCCAAGCTGCAACTATTTAAGCTGCCAGCATGGCATAAACACAGCACATGGATTTGTATCCAAACACAGCCACCATGGCTTGTAAATCAAATCCCATCTGCCACTATACTGTAAACACGGCACGTGAGACTAAGATCCCAAGATGCCACCATGTGGTAAAAGCGTTCCTAAGAACTGCCTTTACACGAGACAGAGAGGGATTCAGAATGATCAGTCCCTATTGCCAGCAAAATCGGGTCCTGTAATTTTGCTCTAGGCGACTTCTCACTCCTTCACCCAAGTCTGTCTCGATTTTAAAATAAACCATCTGGAAGGTCTGCTCTTTATCTTTTATTACTTTAGGACCCTCATTTGGTAGCGTAATGTGGCCAGATCAAAACAATCCTAGTTCTAAAATATCCAATTTACTACAGTAGCTTGGTCTAAACAAGGAGACAGCTTACAGACAATTTGACTTTTTATATTTTATTACAAAAGATATCATTTCAATAAGCTTATTTTATCGTTATTCAGTATTTCCAAAATAACCCCCAGCCTTAGCCACCAGTCATTTCCTCTATAAAGTGAAAACAATAAAATGTCTATCTATAACTTAAATAAGCAATCTTACGCAATCTCAGAATAAAGTCCTGTAGGCTGCATTTCTCTCGGTGTCGTCTCTCTCCCTTCCATCTCATCTCCGTCCTTCTTCTTCTCTTCTTCCATCGTCCTTAAATTAAGAAGTTATGTCCTTGTCCATCGGAGTTGAGATAAGATAAGGTCAGCTTGCTCTTAACTCTTTTTTTTTTAGCTGGAGAAGAACTGACCTTGCACATTTTCTCTCTAATTAGCACCTGGGCATAAGCAGATTTCTAGCTTTTTCGTTGCAGCTCTGAACTAAATCCTATGAAATACTACACTATTCTATTTTCATAATCAAATTCATGACACCCCGCACAGGAACCAGACCCTGACCTGAATACTGACCCTCAACCCCCCCTCCCATGTTCTTACCACACAGAGGAATGGGGGCAGGAAAGCCTCTGGGGAGAGGAGCTGCGGGTTTCCTACCCTGGGAAAACTGTGCCTGTGTGTCGTCTGTCAGCAAACACGGGTCCAAAAACACGTGTAAGCCTGAACAGAGAGCAATCAGGAGTTTGCACATGCTAAAATGGGCTGAATGAGTCCAAATTCAGCTAGCTATGATACAACACTCCATCTCACAGATCTGCCCACATAAGAACACCCTTGTACTCTCAGATATTATTATGAAAAGGTCAAGTGGGCTTTGTAGTCCTTAGACTTAACTTGCACCACTGACAGGACTCTAAGTAAGCTAGGCCGAGGCAGCACTCTCAGATGACCCTATGACAAGTGTACTGTTCAGGAAACCAATTGAGTTTTATAATCTTTATTTTATTAAAGAATAAGCATGTTACTAGGTATCAAAGCCAAATTAAACCAAAACAAATAAACTAGCATTGTGCTGGTAATTTACAAAGATGTAGTGAGGCAAAGAAAACATGAAAAATATAAAAGTGTTCAAAAACCTTACAAAAACACAAAAAGCCATTAAAAGAATAAAAACAGTTCCAGTCCAGGAAATCATTAGTAAAAACAAAATAAACCAAGAAGGTTATAAAAAGGCTATAGTCCTCAGTGATCCTGTAGAACAAGAATCCTGTACTAAAAAGAAAAATTCAGTAAAAGTCCCATTATCCTTAGAAGAGTCAAATCCAGTAAATGTACCATAGTCCTTACAAAATTACAAGAGCATAGTCCATATGGAGTATTCCAAGAAAAGAAGTCCATAAAGAATATTCCATAGAACAGTCCATAGAAAATAGTCCATGCATAGTCCTTAGGGGAAAATCCCATAAGTCCATAGGTAATCCAGTATAGTAAAGGTAAGTCCATGTGTCACGAATGACTGAAGGATCGGTCTTGAAAGACAATGTCCATAGGCAAAAAGTTCCTTTTTCAAGAGTAACTGGCAAGGGCTTATTGCACCTTCCCACGATGTCATCCAATCAGAGTTCGTTACTAGGCAAACAGTCCTGTTGCATCACATGACTTCTTTCCCATACGCACCAGATGTTATTTGGGTTACTGTGGTTTATCAAAGAGTCACAACAATTCCCATCTATCTAATCACACCGAGTCCTTTCTCAGGCTCTCAGAATAACATTCTCTCTGCTCGCCTAGAAAACAACTTGTCAGCATAGCAAAGATACTTTATACAAAGAAACAAGATGGAACCTCTCTGGCTCATTTCTAAATTACAAAACTCATATGCCTTAAAAGATTTTAACTCAAAAATCCATCTCATCACATCATCTGCTGCTGATTTTGGGTTAACAATATTCTCAGAAAATTGTCTGAATCTCCTCTTGGTTTCCAAGAGGGTTGGGGGGGTTGAACAGGAGTTCCCCCCCAGTACCACTGTCATTTGCAGAGTGACACCACACGAGGGAAAATCCCAGAATCTAACTCCCTTTTTCGTCAGGTGACCACTCCTCCCCTAGACACAAAGCCATGGTCAGGGCTGTGAAAGGTAACGAGCAGAAGAGGGTCTCCCGGAGAGTCCAGGAGTCCCCAACCTCAGGCCTCCAGAAGTTCTTGGACTGCAAGTCCCAGAAGCCTTCACCACCCCCTTTACTGGCCAGGATTTCTGGGGGTGGAAGTCCAAGAACATCCGGAGGCCCAAGGTTGGGGGGACCCCCTGCTTTAGACCCTCTGGACGGCTGCCTTGGGTGTGGCCACCCCTCAGACGCCCTTTGCTCTGTCAGGCTCAGCCTCTTTTTTCCTGCTGGCAAGGCGGGCACGAGATTGTGCAGCATTTTTGGGCTATTTCCTGGCTTTTGGAATCATGGGTATAGAAGCACACTATCCCCCACACACACATACACAAACCTGAGGGTATTTTTTAAAGAATTGAATTCTCCAGATTGTCAAAAAGACAAAGGCTTCTATGCTAAGGGAAAGCTTTTCATTTTGTCCATCCGAGAAGCCTCCAGAATCATTTGGGGTTTTTTTCTTTTCTCCCAAGGATGGGGTGAAGTTTAGCTAATGCTGTCCTGACTTTTCTCTGGACAAAAAGAGGAATCCAAAGCCTCTCTTAAAGCAGGTAAGGTCTCTTTCATTCTTTGAGATCAGATGTGACGCTGTGTTTGTTTATTCATTAAACCAGTGGTCCCCAATCTTTTTAATGCCAGGGACCGGTTTTGTTGAAGACCATTCTTCCAAGGATGGGGGGGGCTGCTGCCGCTGGTGTCCGTGAATGGGGGGGCTTGGGGGGCATCTGTGTGTGGGGATACTTGCTATGCAGTATGTTGTGCCATCATTTAAAGTGCCTCTGAGGAATCCCAAATAAAGATCAGCTGTGCTAGTAGGTCTTTCCTGACATTTTCTTAGTCACATCCTACAGCAGAAGCCATGGTCCACAGAGAGCTTTCAAAGCATCAGAGGGACCTCATTGTTAGAAAGATATCAGTCAGGAGAAGGGTATAAAAGAATGTCCAACACATTAGATATACCATGGAACACAATGAAGACAGTCATCATCAAGTGGAGAAAAGATGGTGCAACAGTGACATTACCAGGAACTGGATGTTCCTGCAAAAGTGATGAAAAGACTAGAAGAAAATTGGTCAGGTCAGGGAGGCTGCCAAGAGACCTACAGCAACATTAAAGGAGCTGCATGAATATCTGGCAAGTACGGGCTGTGTGGTACATGTGACAACAATCTCCTGTATTCTACATATGTCTGGGCTATGGGGTAGGCTGGCAAGATGGAAGCTTTTTCTTACGAAGAAAAACACCCAAGCCCGGCTAAATTTTGCAATAACACATCTGAAGTCTCCCAAAAGCATGTGGTGAAAAGTGTTATGGTCTGATGAAACCAAGGTTGAACTTTACGACCATAATTCCAAAAGATCTGTTTGGCGCAAAAACAATACTACGCATCACCAAAAGAACACCATACCCACAGTGAAGCGTGGTGGTGGCCGCATCATGCTTTGGGGCTATTTTTCTTCAGCTGGGACAGGGACCTTAGTCAAGCTAGAGGGAATTATGAACAGTTCCAAATACCAGTCAATATTGGCACAAAACCTTAAGGCTTCTGCTAGAAAGCTGAACATGAGGAGGAACTTCATCTTTCAGCATGACAATGACATACATCCAAATCAACAAAGGAATGGCTTCACCAGAAGAAGATTAACGCTTTGGAATGGCCCAGCCAGAGTCCAGACCTGAATCCGATTGAATATCTGTGGGGTGATCTGAAGAGGGCTGTGCACAGGAGATGTCCTTGCAATCAGACAGATTTGGAGCATTTTTGCAAAGAAGAGTGGGCAAATATTGTCAAATCAAGATGTGCCATACTGATAGAATCATACCCAAAAAGGCTGAGTGCTGTAAGAAAATCAAAAGGTGCTTCAACAAAGTATTAGTTTAAGGGTGTGCACACAGATGCAAACATTATTTCAGTTTTTTATTTTTACTTCCCTCCACCTAAAAAAATTACAGTTGTTCAATTGAGTTGTACAGATCATACATCTTATTAAAGGTGGAAAAAGTTTTGAAATGATTTATCTTTGTCTCATTTTTTTACATCACAGACACTTGACATTTTAACAGGGGTGTGTAAACTTTTTATATCCACTGTATTTGTTTGACCTTTTTAAAGTATTTATATGCTCACTTGAGTTAGCCTTAATTTTGTCTTTTAATATTGTAAGCTGCCTTAGTTCCTTTCAAGGAAAAAGATGTGGTAAAATATTTTAAGTAAATAAATAAGTCCACATTAAGACTCATTAAGAACAGAAACAGGAAAGCACATGGGGGAAATGTGAGCCCAGATACTTACAACAACTGTAAGGACCAAACTTGTCACATGCCTCGCATTAAATAAAATACCATTAGTATTAAATAAATATAAAGCAATTTTAATTTCAATTCTTAATTGTATTTGTTGAATTATATGTTAATTTGTTTGTGTTCATATTGTTTACTGCTCTATGCCACCAAGAGTGACCACTGATCAGATGGACAATTTAGAAGTCAAATACATACATGCATGCATGCATGCATGCATGCATGCATGCATACATACATACATACATACATACATACATACATACATACATACATACATACATACATACATACATACATACATACATACATACATACATACATACATACATACATACATACATAGGAAATGGATGGCCAGTTACTGAAATGCAAGCCATTACTGGCATTAGGTAAAACAAAAACTCTTGCTATTTACTAAATAAACAACTCATTTAAGAACCATGCAAGAGAGAAAAGGACTACAGTGGTGCCTCGTATAACGGGTGCCCCGTTTAACGACGAATTCGCATAGCGATGGCAAAAATGCCATCGCTTTTGCGATCATATAACGAAGGTGCCTATGGGGAAAAATCGCTTTGCGATGTTTTCCCCATAGGAACCATTTTCCCCCAGCTGAGCGGTGGGAGCCTCCAAAGGAGCGCTCCTGCCACTCAGCTGGGGGAAAATGCCTGCGGTGGCCTTCGAAGGACCCTTCCGAAAGGTCCTTCTGAGGCCACCGCGGGGGGAGGGTGGGGGGATCCGATGCCTGTCAGGCATCCTGGGCTCGGATCCCACCCGCCGCCGGTTACCCAGCCTTGGGTAACCGGCGGTGGGTGGGATCCGAGCCCGGGATGCCTGAAAGGCATCCGGATCCCCCCACTCTCCCACCCTCCCCCCGCGGCTTGGATCGTAGCCGCGGGGGCTAGCCCTGCCATGGCTGGACTCCCAAGAGTCCAGCCATGGCAGGGCTAGCCCCCGCGGGTCCGATCCAAGCCGCGGGGGGAAGGTGGGGAGATCGGATGCCTGTCAGGCATAATGGGCTCGGATCCCACCCGCCGCCGGTTACCCAGCCTTGGGTAACCGGCGGTGGGTGGGATCCGAGCCCGGGATGTCTGAAAGGCATCCGGATCCCCCCACTCTCCCACCCTTCTCCCACAGCTTGAATCAGACCCGCGGGGGCTAGCCCTGCCATGGCTGGACTCTTGGGAGTCCAGCCATGCCCGGGGTAGCCCCCGCGGGTCGGATCCAAGCCGGATCCAAGCCGCGGGGGGAAGGTGGGGAGACCCGATGCCTGTCAGGCATCCTGGGCTCGGCAGCGCGGGGCGGCAGGGAGAGGGTGGAGGGGTCCCGAAAGTTTCCAGGCTTTTGCCTGGAAGCCTTCGGGATCCCCCACCCACCCTGTCCCCTTCGCTGGCAGCCACCCCCGCCGCTTTCCCCAGCCTGGATCAGGCTCCTGGGAGTCCGATCTCAGCTAGGGAAGGCAGCGCCGGGCGGCAGGGACAGGGTGGAGGGGTCCCGAAGCCTTCGGGATCCCCCACCCACCCTGTCCCTACCCTGTCCCCTTCGCTGGCAGCCACCCCCCGCCGCTTTCCCCAGCCTGGATCAGGCTCCTGGGAGTCCAATCTCGGCTAGGGAAGGCAGCGCGGGGCGGCAGGGACAGGGTGGAGGGGTCCCGAAGGCTTCGGGATTCCCCCCACCCTGTCCCCTTCGCTGGCAGCCACTCCCCGCCGCTTTCCCCAGCCTGGATCAGGCTCCTGGGCATCTGATCTCGGCTAGGGAAGGCAGCGCGGGGTGGCGGGGACAGGGTGGAGGGGTCCTGAAGGCTTCCAGGCTTTTGCCTGGAAGCCTTTGGGATCCCCCACCCACCCTGTCCCTGCCAGTTTTTAGTCCATTGGAACGCATTAACCAGGTTTTAATGCGTTTCAATGGGCTTTTTAATTTCGCTTTACGATGTTTCCGTATAGCAATGTTAATCCTGGAACAGATTAACATCGCTATACGGGGCACCACTGTACTAAATATGATTACAGACACCCCTTCATGCTTGCCAATGTGTCTCTTTTAATGAAGAGGGGAGCAAGAAAATTCAGTAAGTGATCTCAGAGAGGGAAGGCTGGTGCCAATCTGCATGCAGATCTGGAAGAAGAGACAAGCGGGGCCAGGGATACAAACTTGGACTATCTGCCTACCATCCATACAATTCAAATTGCTTGTATCAACATGTGTTATCATTCTATCCCAACAAAATGCACACTCACACACTGCCTTCAAAGTACACATTAGCTTATGCTAAATTGTTCTGGTAAAAGGCAGAAAGGGGACCAGCAGCAGAGGATTTTCCAGCCCAAGGCAAGCTAAAAAAACCCTCTTTTTTGTAATGGTTGCTCCTGGGGCCATTGAGCTGGCCTCCCTCCTCCCTCTGCCCAAGCCCCGCCCGCTCCCTCCAATAGATGTTCCGTGGCTTTGAGGCTTTCTCAGAGGTGATTTGCAAGCCCAGGCAAGCCCACTCTGCTCCTCCCTTTTTGTAATGGCTGCTGCTATGTCCCCGCTGCCCAGCTGATGTCTGCTCGGGGACCGGCACCGGGCCACGGACCAGGGGTTGGGGAACCCTGCATTAAACGATAACCCTATGATTAGCAGGATGTGAGATGTAAAGCTTACATCAGTATTTCAGATAATTTTAGCCCAATCGCAGGAAGCATCAGGAGTGCTTGGAGGGCGCCTTCCACCAGATCTTCCATGGTGCCTGTTGAAGGCCAGAGCGGCCACCGAGGTGGGCGTGACAGTGCAAAGGACTGAGTTGGTGTGAAATGTCAGGATTTTTTTAACGTTTTATTAGTTTTTCAGTCTATCTACATTGGTTTGTGCTTGTCAAACATTGTGTTACGTACTTTGCTTACAATTATTTGTTTTTTACATGTCAGTGTCTTCCTGGTTGTCTCCCAAATTCCAGACATTTTTCAGACATTCAAACCATTCATGTACATATTTTAGTATATAATATGACTATTGTCATGATATTACTCTCATAGTGTACAATATTCTCAAGGTCTTCTAATAACATTCTTATTGAAAGTGGTTTCAGATCCATGCCCCAGCTTTATATCTAGTTTAGTTTACCTAAAATGAAAACCCACCATATTACATCTTTACCCTGATTAGGGCTCCCTTATTTCAGTTTAATTCTCCTTTTTAATATAAAGGATATACCCCTTTACAATTTCTGATGTTAAAATATATACCTGTTTTTCAACATTAAGGGCCCCCTTCTTGTTTTCCCCTTTTTCATCTTTCTAAGTAATTCCCTCTCTCATTTCTCTTTTTTCACTTTCACTTTGTGTTTCTGTGTCTCTAAGCATTCTGCCATCTTTCATGCCCTCTGAAACCATTTTGTGCATCTGATGTATGTCCACTAGCTCTTTATGCACTTGGTCTATCTTCAATAGATCTTCCAGGCTTTTTAAATTAATTTTGCTGATTTTCTCCCCTTGTCTTCCCTTAATAATCTCTTCGGATCCAAGATTGACGTCGTTTCTCTTAGGTTTTCCTCACTGGCTTCCTCCAGCAACTCTTTTGATTGGCATACATCATCCAGCACACTCTCATTTCCTTCTGCGTTTTTCCCTGTCGCTTGTTGACTATAGTTCTTCAGATGTTGATTGAATGATTTTGCCTCTTGGTAATGGGATCTCACTATTTCTAGTATTGTTTGAAGTAGATTTTGTTTCATTCCAAAATTGTCCTTGTTGTGCCATTCTGTTCCAGCTACCCAAGTGCTTAAGCCAATATTCGAAGTCCCCAAGTCTCACAGTCCAGATCGATGATTGTATCTGTGTCCTAATTGATCCCTGTCAAATTGATGCCAGCTAAACAGATATTCCAAGTTTCGAGAGTCATTTCAGAAAGTCTGCTTTGGCTAAATAGGCCTGAACCAAATTTAAACCCATAAAATACCAGGGTAAAATGCAATGGTTGTATCCGCAGCCTGATGGCCTAATTCCCACAGGATTACTAATTCCCAAGGCAGTTTTTAAAAGTCCACTTTAGGGTTAATTTATCCAGCCTGGCATAAAAAAAACCCAAGAAGAAATAAACAGGTTTCCAAGCTTTAAGCAGCAGTAGAGTACTCAACGTCACTGTCCTGGGTTTTATTCCAGAAGACTTCAGGGAGACAAAAAAAGTCCAGACTTATCAAGTATAATTTATGAGAAAATTTCTTAAGTTTTATAATGCCAAATTATAATATTCTTGAAGTATATTTTAAATATATTTGAATGTCCCATTAATCTTTAAATTATTTTCTTTGCATCAACTATCCCTCTCTCCAGATTTTCTGCCACTTTATGATTGCTGAGATTGATACCAGGTTCTTTTTTCTATATATAGGAATGGTCTTCTCCAGGGATAATCATAAGCAATCAGTTGTAAAAATATATCTCACCCAATAGTAACACTGATGCCAGAAAGCTGATTCTTGCTTCTTTTAGCTGGCTGACGATGACTTGCAAGCGAGCCCAAGCTGCTTGTTTCTGCCCGTTGGCTGATTAGGGAGTTTCCTGGATCAAACGGGGATGACCTCCATCCCCCCCATGATCAACAGGCATTCCTCCCCAGTTTACCACCTCTCCGGGGTGGTTCCGACACCCTGGGGTGTCCCAAACAGGTCAGAATTCAGCCCAGGGGACAGAGCTCTATCCTCCTGCTGCTGTCTCATCACAGTGTCAAGCCGGAAGTCCTGAAATGTCAGGATTTGAAGCGTTCTCCCCAGGTTCTTCAGTCCTGGTGGAACAAAAGTCTCAAATAGTTCCTTTCACTCGTCCATTTCCAAACATACAGACATAGAGAGTGAGACCAACTGACAGCCTCTCTGTCTCTGAGGAAATGTGAGCTCTCAGAGCACTTGAGTTCAGGATAGCATAAGCTATCAAACTGAACCAAATGGTGGATGTCTTCCTACTTGTTTATACTCACATCAGCACCCGACAAATTACAATACAGTGGTGCCCCGCATAGCGACGATAATCCGTTCTGGAAAAATCGTCGCTATCTAGATTCCTTGCTATGCAGGGCAAAAAAGCCCATAGGAACGCATTAAAACACGTTCAATGCATTCCTATGGGGGAAAAACTCACCGTTCAGCGAAGATCCTCCATAGGGCGGCCATTTTCACTGCCTGTTATGCGAGGAATCCATCCCAGAAAACAGTAGCCACCCCGAGTAGACATGGTCTAGAGGGGCGGGGTAAAAATCAAATAAATAAATAAATAAATAAATAGTAGGCAGCCATTTTGAAGCCGCTGATCAGCTGTTAAAAAAGAATTGCTTTGCCATGATTGGTTCCCAAGCAGGGAACCAATCATGGCAAAGCACTGCCAGCAAGCCCCGGACAATGCCCGGCCTCCTTGGTGGGGCTGTCCCGGGGCGCAGACAGGTGGGCTGGAGGGTCTTTCTCCGGTGAGTGAGAGCTCGGAGGCCACCGCCAGGGCGGGCAGGGGCACGCCATCAACCTGGTGCCAGCCAGCCAGCCCAGGAGACACTGGGCCTCCTTGGGCGACCCGCGAGTGAGGGCTCGGAGGCAGCTGCCCGGGGCGGGAAGGGGTGGGCCATCCACCTGGCACTCGCCAGCCAGCCCGCCAGCCCGGGAGACACCGGGCTTCCTTGGGCGGCGGGCGAGCGAGGGCTTGGAGGCAGCTGCCCAGGGTGGGAAGGGCCCCCCTCCTGATCAGCGGGGGCTTTGGGCTGCTCACGGGGAAGCTCTTCCCTGCAAGCAGCCCAAAAGCCTGCCGGACAGCTGTTCCAAAAGGCAAGCCTTTGGGCTGCTCCCGGAGAAGTGCTTCGCCACGAGCAGCCCAGAGCCACAGCTGACCGGCGGGCCTTTGGGCTGCTCGTGAAGTGCCTGGACAGCCTAGCATGGGGCCTCCCCTGAATTTCTCTTTTCTTCTTTTGGGATCCAAGAGGGTGAAGTGACTCCTGCATGTCGGGATTTTTGGAGAGGGAAAGACAGAAGAGAGTCTTCTTCTCGCTTCTCTGCAAGAGTAGACCTTTTTTCAATCCATGAAGTCTTTTTGGTCAGTTCCAGTTGACTAATTGAATGATTTAGGGAGCATCCATTACAGTTTTTGCAGGATTGATGCTGTCCTAGGAGAACACCTGCCAACTTTCTTCCTGTCTCTCTTTGGCTTCTGTGACGTGTGCCATGACATCACCTGCCTGTCTTGGCTAAGGCTGGAGTTTTCCTGGTCTATGGCAAGGCAGGAGGTGGGTCTTATAGGGGTGGAGCTTGTGTATATAAGGGGGGTGTACAAGGAGGGAGGAGGTTATTGTGGTTGGGGAATGAGTGGGAGAGTGAGAGGGTAGGATATAGGTTAGGTAACTGTGTGTTAAGTAACTAAGAACTGTGCAGGGTGAAGGTCTGATAAATATAGTATTACAAGTGATTCCTTTTCTCAGTGATTTACATTTTATTTCTGTAATCAATAAAACATCATTTTTATTTTAAAATCCATACATAGTCTGAAGTGTCAGGTTTATGTGTGGTTGGTGGCAGCGAAGTACTGTGTGTGTGTGAGTGTGAAGGATCGTGACCTGTCATCTCTTGTGGTGACATAGGAGGAGGTGGCAGTCGCGACAAAACTGGTGGCAGCGTGTGGGATACGAGTTGTCCAGTAGCCCAGTTGTCCAGAAAAGCCTTGGCTAGTGTGACCAGAGCAAAAGGATTTCAGTGAGGTGCACCTGACCTGAAGTGGGGTGTGGGTAACTCTCTAGGATTTGTCTCCAGGGGGGAGCAGATCTAGTAGAGAGGCACCTAAACTTCAGAGTGAGGGAACTGACTTATGAGCTCTAGAAGGTCCATTTTGTGAGGGAGATTCACCCAAAGTAGAAGGCTGTTGTGACTTGGTCTGAGAGTCCAGAGTTAGGAGAACTCGGAAGGGACAGACAGACCAAGGGCAGCAAAGATTTGGGATCTCTCTGGTGAACTACAGAACCTGAGAGAGGGTGAAGCTGTGGTGGATTTGGAAGTAGAGCCAAGGGCAGAAAATTAAAGTAGCTCTAAATCTGGCAAGAGGCCCAGTGAAGGGGCAGAAGCCATTAGAGACTACAGTAACAAGCCTAGCCATATCTGTTGGTATACCCTGTTGAAGAGTGTCAGACCTTAGCACAGGAAAAAAAAATGACGTTTTAAACAGAGGCTTGAAAATAGAAAAGAGCCTTCTGTGTGATTAAAATGCCTCTCACGCGCAGTCAAATGGCAGAAGTGAGTGAACAAAGAGACCAAGCAATGTCAGACTGGTCTGGGGATGAGTCAAATGGTGAGGGAAGAGTTGCCTCAGTGCAGGAAGACGCTCATGGTGAACAGTTATCAGAAATTAAGAAAATTCAATTAGCCCAGGCACATGAATTTCAAATGAGACAAATAGAAAAGGAGGAAAGAATAGAAAGGGAAAGAATTGCCCTAGAGAAAGAGAAGATGGAAAGAGAAGAAAGATTGGAGAGAGAGAGGATGGCTTTTGAACTTAGGAAATTGGAGATACTGAACCAAAACAACAACAACAACAGAGATTCTGGTTCTGAACCAAGCCAGTTATCAAAATCAGATTTGAAGAAATTTCCTACATATAAACAGGGGGATTGTCCTGAAAACTTCCTTAAAATCTTTGAACGAAGTTGTGCTGATTTTTCTGTGAGGGAAACAGAGAAAATGATAATTTTGAGGTCTCTCCTGAGTGGAAAAATGGCTGATGTGTATGCTGATATGCCAGTTGAGCTCAGTAAAGATTATTCAGAGTTCAAAAAGATGGTTTACAATCGGTTTGGCATTAATTCAGAACATCTTAGGCTGAAGTTCAGAAAACTTACTAAAAGATTAGATGAATCTTATACCCAACTTGGTTTTAACTTAGAAAAGTGTTTAGATCGGTGGCTTGAACAGGAGAATGTAAAAACTTTTCAGGAATTGAAAAATGTTGTGGGCCTGGAGCAGTTTTATTCCTTACTCCATGGGGAACTTAAATATTTAGTTCAAGAACGTAAACCAACTGACGTTAGAAACGCTGCACAAATAGCTGATTTTATTTCTCAAATAAGGGGTCCTAGTTGTTATGAGGGGAGAGGTGTGAGGAAAACATGGGACCCAAAGTTCTCTAAGGAACAAGCACAGAGACAGACTAAAGTGGGCGGCCTTTTTAGTGAAAAGCCCTCAGAACAGGGCCAGCACAGTAAACAAGTTTTGGAGGGAAAAGAGAAACTTGAGAGATTTGATGAGAAAAGCTCATGGGGGGAGAGAATCTGCTTCATTTGCAAAAAGAAAGGCCACATTGCTGCACAATGTTTTAATACAAGGCAAAATAAAGAAATTCCACCTCAAAAAGTTAATGTAAAAGAAGCAAAGGCTGTATTTTGTGTTCAGAATAAACCTCAAGCTTCTTCTAATGAGAGTTCTGTTGCCATGGAAATCCAGGCAGAGGCAGTTAGGAGCTCTGAATTGGATACATTGAAGGAGCTACCTCTCGCTGAAGTTGTCCACTGTTATTACATACAGACCAATGGTGCTTTATTGGAATCTGCTGGGGACAGGATAAAAGTTTTTGAAAATGACTATTCAGCTTTGAGAGACACCTGTTCTGAAATTTCTATATGCCACTCAGACATAGTACCACAAAGTTGTATGATTGCTGACCAGACTCTATCTGTGAAAGGGATTGGGTCAGAACTAGTTTCACTACCTGTAGCTGATTAGAAAATTGAATATCAAGGTTGGAAGGGACTGTGGAGAGTGGGGGTGTCTTCTGAGATCCCTACCCCTTTTCTTATTGGTAATGACTTAACAAAGCATGTCAAGAGTGCCCTGGTGGTAACACGTGCACAATCAGTACAAAGTGAAGCCAGTAATGAGACTGACTCTCAAGAGCCAGAGAAATTTGTACCCCAACCTGAGGCATTCTCAGTTGAAATACCTCAGAAAAGCCTCTTTGTCAAGGAACAAACAGCAGACCCCACCTTAAAAGACTGTTTTGCAAAGGTGACTGATAAAGATTTATCACCTGAGTGCCCTGAACGTTTTATTATTAAGGGTGGTTTACTGTATAGGGAAAAACTGAATAATATTTCAAAAGGGGGGCCTGAAGTTAAGAGACAGTTGGTGGTGCCTGAGAAATATCACCCTATGATTCTGGAAAAGGGACATGCAGACATTTTCTCAGCTCATATGGGGATCAACAAGACCAAACAAAGGATAGCCCAAAACTTTTACTGGCCTGATATGGGTAAACATATTAAGAGTTTCTGTCAAAGATGCCATATTTGTCAGAGACAGGGCTCTAACTGTGATAAAACTAGAGCAAAGCTATGCCATTACCAGTGATTTCAACTCCTTTTACACGTCTAGGGGTGGATATCATAGGTCCATTGCCCAACGCCACTAAGCGGGGGAACAGATTTATTTTGAATATAGTAGACCATGCAACGAGATATCCGGAAGCGATCCCATTACGTAATATAGAGACCCGGATTGTGGCAGAAGCCTTAGTAATTTACATGAGTAGGATGGGTTTTCCTTCTGAGATAATCACAGATTTAGGAACCTCTCATATATCCAAACTTATGAAAAGGTTAGGCAGGGGGGTCATTCACATAAATGCCCTGAAGCCTTATTACAGAGAGACCATCCATGTGCAGTTTGCAATAAAAGAGGCTGATAAGGAGGAACATGGGTTGCCCTTCGGGGAAGGGAGGAGCCCACAACGGTTCAATCCACAAGAGGTGCAGGTCAGCCCTGCTCTATCCAGAGAACTGCAGAATAGTCGTAGAGCGCTGGTTACAAAACCTCAAGAAGTGTTCTCAAACAAACCTGGTGTTGACAAGGGAGTGCTACCCAGGACTGACATAGGGAATGCTTCTCAGTCTGTAACACCATATAGAGTAAGAGGTTATTACTTTGACAATGTTCGCAGAACGCTAGACGAAATGCTAAACGATCAAATTATTGTACACTCATCTAGCGCTTGGTTAGCCCTTGTAGTTTTAGTAGTCATGCCGGATGGCAGTGTCAGGTTCAGTGTATACTACAGAAAGTTATATTCAGTGGCTAAACCTGATGCTTGTCCTAGGCCTAGGCTTGATGACCTAAGTAAGATGATTGGAGATTGCAGAGTCATATCCTTTTAAGGTCTAACCAAAGAGTGTTTGCAAGGAAGAAGTGATCCTAAGGCCCAAGAGAAAACCGCATTTTGCAGTCCATTTGGCCTGTTTGAGTTCCGGGTCCTCAGTTTTGGCCTGAGAAACTCACCAGCAACGTTTCAAAGGCTCATGGACCATACTCTGAAAGGGCTTAGTGACTTCACAGTAGCTTATATCGATGACATAGGGGTCTTTAGCAACACCTGGCAAGATCACCTACATCATCTAGAGTTAGTGCTACAAAGATTGAAAGATGCTGGCTTAACTGTTAAAGCTAGTAAGTGTCAGCTAGGTAACTCAGAGATGAAGTACCTAGGTCACATAGTGGGAGGAGGCCTAATCAAACTTTAGAGGCCAAGGTAGAAGCAATCCTGAAGTGGCCCAGACCTACCACTAATAAGAAAGTGAGGTCCTTTTTAGGTCTGGCAGGGTATTACAGAAGGTTTATGTAAGCAGCCCCGTATCTCCAAGAAGATTTATGGGGGTGCCGGAAATTGGGACGAGTACGAAAACCAGACAAACCTCTAACTGCTGAGCAGAGCCACTTGAAACTCAGCCGGGTTCTGTCTAAATTTTCTTCCTCAGAGGCCAATCTCCTTATTAAGAAAGCAACACACACAGACACTTACTCAGAACAATCTGGCTCTAGAACTTAGGGTAGCAAACACACGTGGCCAATTAGACATTCAGCCCGTCTGTGCAAGGACTAACACCTGCAGTCTCAAACATTACTGCTTTATTGAAAAGATTTGTTTTAGAAAAGATTTCAGTTGATAGTAAAATAGTTTAGTAGGTACATTTTCATTCAAGACCAACGGAACACTCCACTCCCCCCCACTCCAGCTGAAAAAATAAAGAAATGAAACTATGCTAACTAATATAAAGGATAACATAGTCCATCTCACGTGTCTTGAGTCTTCAAAGGCTGATGCTAGATGAAAACCAGTCCAAGGTAGGAAAAATAGTCCATTTAGGGAAGAGCACGTGTCTGCCCCTTTCTCAGGCAAACTCCATCTTTCTTCCCCTTCTCCTCACTCTTCTTCTTCCCAGAATGCCTCCTGGGTCTTGTTGTCCCGCCTAACTTTCTCATGGAGCTTCAGTTGTTATCATTCTTTGTGGCAGAATTATTTTGACTACGAAAGTCTCTGCTCTCTACTCAGCTTAGCAACGAGATAACCAGAGAGCGAAGCTTCTCTGAAACAGCATGTAAAACTTTCCTACTACAGAACAGACTTTAAATCAAAATGGATGCTATTGGGACAATCTTAGGACTACATATCCCATTCTAATACACATAAAAACACAAATCATCACATACCCGGTTTCAGTGAGATTGCTGCACCTTTATCAGACCTGACAAAGAAGCAGAGCAGCAACAGCGTTTCCTGGTCGGAAGAGTGCGAGATGGCATTTGGACGGCTGAAAGATGCTCTAACCAACCATCCAGTGCTGCATGCTCCTGACTTCAACAGAGAGTTCATCATCTACACAGATGCGTCTAATCCCGGTGTGGGAGCGGTACTGTGCCAACAGGATGACAGCGGAGACCAACATCCAGTGGCGTACCTGAGCAAGAAGTTGCTTCCCAGGGAGAAGAATCTTTCTACCATCAAGAAAGAAGGCTTGGCGATCATCTTTGCAATCCGGAAGCTGAAGGCTTACGTCTGGGGTCGACATTTTACCTTGTGCACTGATCACTCACCTCTATCATGGTTGCGGACTATGAAATCACAGAACAGTAAACTGATGAGGTGGGCGCTTCTTTTGCAGGACTATGATTTTGAGGTTAAGGTGGTCAGAGGGACTATAAACTGTGTGGCTGACGCCTTATCCAGAAGACCGGAAGACGACATCTAAAGGACTTATGGACTCTGTGTATGGTATATGGCAATGTAAAGTGTTTGGAAAGTTATGTATTATGTTATGATAAATGTTTTGCATTGCATGTTTTTATTTACCTGTATAGAGGAAGTGTAAGTATATTTGTAGTTGTGTTAAATTGTGTAATAAATGTAATGTGTTATGTTTGTTGCAGTTGTTTTGGGGAAAAAGCACCTTAGCTTTCCCCCACAAAACAACTTATTAAAGGGGGAAGGTATGTGACGTGTGCCATGACGTCACCTGCCTGTCTTGGCTAAGGCTGGAGTTTTCCTGGCTTATGGCAAGGCAGGAGGTGGGTCTTATAGGGGTGGAGCTTGTGTATATAAGGGGGATGTACAAGGAGGGAGGAGGTTGTTGTGGTTGGGGAATGAGTGGGAGAGTGAGAGGGTAGGATATAGGTTAGGTAACTGTGTTAAGTAACTAAGAACTGTGCAGGGTGAAGGTCTGATAAATATAGTATTACAAGTGATTCTTTTTCTCAGTGATTTACATTTTATTTCTGTAATCAATAAAACATCATTTTTATTTTAAAATCCATACATAGTCTGAAGTGTCAGGTTTATGTGTGGTTGGTGGCAGCGAAGTACTGTGTGTGTGTGAGTGTGAAGGATCGTGACCTGTCATCTCTTGTGGTGACGTAGGAGGAGGTGGCAGTCGTGACAGCTTCTTCCTGCAATGACCAAGGCAGGGTCTCCCCTGGCCGGGTGTGGAGCTTCAGCTGCCCTTGAAAGGAAGGGAAGGGAAAGCTGGAGACCCAAAGAGGAGGGAGGCGTGCAGTCTCTTCCTCAAGAAGGGCTCCTGCCAGGAGGTTCTCACAGGGAAGAGGGAAGCTTTGCACAGCCTCTGGAAAGGAAACAAGAGATGGGAAGATAGTAGGGTGTGGATGTGGGCGTTTGTGCATTTATCGGGCCCCAGGCATGGATTTTAGAGAAGATGGAGTACATACACACACATACATATATACAAATACATGTGTACATACATAAATGTGGGTTGAGCATTACTCTCCCAAGGTCCCCACAGTTTAAAAAAAAATTTTTGCCAAGATCTTTGTCCATCATTTCCTCAGAACCTATTGAATCTCTTGCAGAAATGCCATTGAAATAATGTTTGAGGATGATGGTCTTTGGTCATAAGGAGAGGGAAAATGTTTCCATTTTGAATCCCAATGTCAGATGAATGGGTGAAAGATACACAGAGACAGATTATCGGATCCAATAGACCTCTATTATTGAAAAGAAAATCACAAAGAGAAAATAGAGGATACAAATTACAATACACACCATCCCATCAGCTGAAATTAACCCACGTTACGTCCACTTTTCTCCACCTCTTGCCACCTTTCCCTTAGGGACTAGGTTAGAGTTAAGGTTAGGATGATGGTTATTTTTGCATTTTTAGCACCCTGTTTCTCTCCAAAAGCACATGGATCATTCTCCCGGGCTACCCCTCTTCCCTTTCCAAAAGACATAGTGTCATAAAGTCCCTAACCCTAACCGCTGTACCTGTTTTTTATCTTTCGGTACTTCCCATTTTACAATCCTCTCTATTTTATCTGGCACTGGCTGAATTTTCCCTTGTTCTACCTGGAACCCTAAAAATTTAACTCCTCTCCTGGCGACCTTGCATTTTTTTTTTAAGACATAAGACATAAGAAATGTATTTGTCATTGCGCTCACAAGTGGGTGCAACGAAATGAGGTGCTCTTCCCCAAGGTAAAACTGGACAACACTACAAAAAAAAGTTAAAATATACACAACTTTCACCATCCAAATATAGATACCCCGTTTTCTCTCAGCAATTAAAATTCCACCAAAAACCTATGGCCCTGCATTTAAACTCAATACTGCACTTGGGTAAAAACTGTTCTTGAATCTGCTTGTCCTTGCTTTCAATACCCTGAATCTCCTTCCTGATGGTAATAATTTAAAGAGCTGATGTCCCGGATGAGAGGAGTCTTTCAGTATGTTAGATATCTTCCTCTTACATCTGTTCTTATACAATTCTTCCAAAGAGGGGAGTGAACAGCCAATGATGTTTTGGGCCGTCTTAATCACCCTTTGAATTGCCTTTTTCTCTGCCACTGTGCAACTCGTGAACCATACACAGAGACAGTAGGATAATATGCTCTCAATCTAACTCCGATAGAAGGTGATCAACAAACTCTCAGTCAATTGTTGCTTTCTAAGAATCCTTAGAAAATACAACCGTTGTTGTGCCTTCCTGATTAACGCAGCGGTGTTTGCACTCCAAGTCAGGTCATTTGTTATGATAGTCCCAAGAAACTTACATTCAACCACCTGTTCCACACAAACTCCATCTATATACAGTGGCTGAATGTCTGCTCTTTTTTTCCTATAGTCCACTATGAATTCCTTGGTTTTTTGGATGTTAAATAAAAGATTGGTTTTTTTGCACCAGCGGTATAGCTGTAATACCTCGTCCCGATACGCAGACTCATCATCCCCAGAGATAAGTCCTACTAGTGTAGTATCGTCTGCAAATTTGATAATCCTATTACTGGGATGGTTATTGGTACAATCCGATGAATAAATGGAGAACAGTAGTGGACTAAGGACACAGCCTTGTGGAGTGCCAGTGCTGAGTATCTTGTCAGTAGAGATGTAGTCATTCAGTTTAACCCTTTGTGGACGATTTGTTAAAAAATCCAAAATCCACAGACAGATAGAATCTGGAAAATCAAGATCTTTAAGTTTGTCTATTAATCTGTGGGGTATAATGGTGTTAAAAGCAGAGCTAAAGTCCGCGAACAGCATTCTTACATAATTCCCTTGTGTTTCCAAGTGGGATAAAGCCATATGAAGCACAGTATTGATTGCATCCTTGGTTGATCTATTTTCTTTATAAGCAAACTGAAGCCCATCAAAGGGATCAGGAAGGCAGGAGATAATATATTTCCGAACTAACTGCTCAAAGCACTTCATTAAGATTGATGTTAGTGCCACCGGCCTGTAGTCATTCGGACTGTTTGTAGGCAACTTTTTAGGCAGTGGAACGATGACGGAAGCCTTGAGACAGACGGGAACTGTGCATAGTGTCAGGGATCGATTAAAAATTACAGTCCATATCCCAGCTAGCTGATCAGCACAGTCTTTTACCACCCGACCAGGAATTAAGTCGGGTCCAGCTGCTTTTCTGGAGTTAACCACTTTCATAGTCTGTCTCACATCCTGCTCATTCACAATGAAGGGGGGGACTCTGCTGAGTAAATGATGGCAAACGAACAGTTTCAGTTTGATCGATCTCGAATCGAGCAAAAAAGTTGTTCAACTCCTCAGCCACCTCCACACCTCCGCCCGAGGAAACCTTTTTTGCTTTGTAGTTTGTTAGTTGTTGAACCCCCTGCCAAACTTGCCTCATGTTATTGCTGAGAAAGCAGTCTTCAATTCTCCTCTTGTATTCGGCCTTAGCTTGCTTAATGCCTCTCCTCCTCAAATTCGTTCTTGCTGCACTGTAGTCTAGATCATCCCCAGACTTAAAAGCCTTATTTCTAGCATACAACAGGCGTCTAACCTTCCCGGTCATCCAAGGTTTTTGATTGGGATAAACCCGGATACGTTTATCCACTGTGACCGTGTCAATACAGTGTGCCATATACCCTAACACTGCAGCTGTATGTTCTTCCAGATCAGGATGGTCAAAAACTTCCCAATTCGTTTGTTCAAAACAGTCCCTCCGGCCAGCTTTTCACTGTCTTGACTACTGGCCCTGACTGTTTTCTCAGAGGAATATACTCCGGAGCTAAAAACAGGGACATATGGTCAGACTGGCCCAAGTGTGGCAATTGTAATATCCTGTATCCATTTGCAATATTCGTGTAGACCTTATCTAAGGTGTTCAGCCCCCTAGTAGCACACCTTACATGTTGATGGAATTTGGGGAGGACTGCACGTAGATCTACATGATTGAAGTCTGCAATAATGTATACAGCATCTGGAAATTTACTTTGCAAGTTGCCAATTTCATCGCCCAGATGACCCAGCGCCAAATCCGCATTTGCATCCGGTGAAATATAAACAACAAGAATAATAACAACGCTGAATTCCCGTGGAAGGTAAAAAGGTCTGCATTTAACAGACAGATATTCCAGCTCCAAAGAGCTATGACGTGTTATAATCTCTGAGTTTGTGCACCAGCTCTCTCTAACAAACACGCACAATCCTCCTCCTCTGCACTTCCCCACATTCCTGTCTCTGTCCAAACGATGTAATAAAAAACCTTCCATATCAATAACAGTGTTTGGAATAGTGGGGTTCAGCCAGGTTTCAGTGATTAACAGCATGCAACAGTTTTTCACAAACTTACTTGAGGAGACCTGTAACCTTAAGTCATCCATCTTGTTTGCCACTGATCTGGCATTAGTCAGAAAGAGACTTGGGAGTGGTAGTCGCTTTGTCTGTTTTTGCATCCTATACAAAACACCAGCCCTACAGCCCCTTTTCTTCTTCCTCTCCTTACGTTTCCTTTTCCTTCTCACTCTCGCTTTTGCCGGAATTACAGTCCACAGAGAGCCGGGGGACCTTGCAATCTCTGATGGTATGCCATGTTTCCAAATAAATTTAGCTGTTATCTCCTGTTTACATTGCAATCCAATCCTCATAAGTTCACAATTGCTGTAGAGTATATTCACTCCGCCGGAGGTATTCACAACACCAGATAATACACACAAAAACATCCATAAAGAACGCCAAGTCGAAGAGCACTGAGCTGCAGCACCGGAATGCGCGGCCATTTCTAACTGTCATCCAACAGTTCACCTTTAATCCAGCTTTCCGTAATTCTCTCAATACTTACGGATGTGTTATAAATGCTCTGTCCGCATCTCACTATAAATCAAAATGACGTCTATATAAGCCCCAGCAAATTGTTGTACTGGTTCTAATACCCGATCCATGAGCCTTTGAAAGGTAGCAGCCGCCCCATGTAACCCAAATGGCATTCGGACAAATTGGTACAACCCTCTTGGGGTGACAAAGGCCGTTTTCTCCTTATCTTCTTCCCTTAAGGCAATTTGCCAATAACTTTTGGTTAAGTCAATGAGGTGAAATATTGTGCTTCTCCCAACCTTTCTAAAAGGTCTTCTACTTTAGGCATGGGATAGGCATCGAACCGGGACACCTCATTTAATTTTCTGTAATCAACACATAATCTAACGCCACTACCCGGTTTAGATACTACTACGGGGTAACTCCTCCATGGACTATTTGATGGCTCTATTATTCCCAACTCTAGCATGTCTCCTACTTCCTTGTTTATAGTATCTCGCAGATGATAAGGCCAATTCCTAGTCCCTGATCTAGCAATCTTATTAGGTACTGTGTCTATCTTATGTTCGACATATTGTGTATATCTAGGTTTACTCGAAAATACATCACAAAATTCCCTCTCTATGGCCCTGAGGGCTTCCCTTTCGTCTTCAATGAGTCCTTCATCTAACGTTAGTTCGGGTGTTTCGTTCATGCACAACCCTACTTCTGGTCCAAAATCTTCTTCCTCTATTTCGCCTAGAAACACTTGTCTCTCGTGTCACAATTTTAACAAGTTTACATGATGTATCCCAGTTTTCTTCTTCCTATCCGGCGTCTTGATCTCATAATCCACCTGTCCCACACATCTAATCACCTCATAAGGTCCTTGCCACCTTGCGAACAGTTTTGCATTATCTGCTGGCAGCAACAAAAGGACCTTTTGACCCACTTCAAATGTCCTTTCCTTTACATTCTGGTCATACCGTCGTTTCTGTCCCTCTTGTGCTCGGGCTAACCTCTCCTTGGCCATCTGCGCTACAAGTTTAAGATGTTCCCTCATCTCCACAACTTGCTGCACCACTATTTGCGCCTCATCTCGTCCACTTTCCCATTTCTCTTTTACCAAATCTAGAATTCCCCGGGGGTTCCACCCATATAACATCTCAAAAGGGGAGTACCCTGTAGAAGCCTGAGGCACTTCCCTTATAGCAAACATGAGAGGAGCTAACAGCAAATGCCACCTGCAGGGTTTATCCATGACCAATTTATGCAGCATTCCCTTTAGGGTCTTGTTAAACCTCTCCACTAATTCATTTGCTTGCGGATGATAAACGGAGGTATGTGAGGGTTGAACTTCCAATAATTTCCACATTTCTCGAAAAGTTTGGCTCATGAAGTTAGTCCCCTGGTCGGTTAGCACTTCCTTGGGAAATCCTAACCTAGAAAAAACTGACATTCGTTCTCTGGCCAACACTTTAGCGGTAGTAGATCTTAATGGAATGGCTTCTGGATATCACGTGGCGTAGTCTATAATCACTAATATGTGTGTGTGGCCTCCTTCAGACCTAGTTAAAGGTCCTACTATATCCATGCCTATCCTCTCAAATAGATTATCCACTATAGGCATAGGTATTAAGGGGGCACCGGGTCGAGGTTTCACTTGGGTCTTCTGGCACTCGTCACATGTTTTGCAATACTCCTCTATTTCCTTTGACACATTGGGCCACCAGAATCTACTTGTTACCCTAGGAATCATCTTGGCAGCTGCCAAATGACCTGCCATAGGGACATCATGAGTTAATTGTAACACATTCCCCCTCCATTTTCCAGGCACCACCAATTGCTTAACTCCTTCCTTATTCACACAATATAATAACCCATCAATCATTTCAAAACCCACATCACCACGAACTACACTCCCTTCTTCCTTTGCCCTTTGCAAGTATTCTTGCAACGAAGAATCATCCTGTTGCCAAAGTCTAGTTTGTGCGTGCGACGTCTCTTGCAGAAAGTCATTTTCTCTTTCGCTTTCCCCGCATTCTCCTTGCAAGCTCTCCTTTAAGTCCAACAAACCCTTGGCGCCAACCCAGTCCCTTCCCAATAGCATTTCTCTCGTTAACCCAGGTACCACCCCCACTCTCATCAGTCTCTGTGTTTTTCCTATCTCCACATTCGCCCAGGCCACCTTGTACGTTTTAGAATCGCCATGTATACAAGTTATAGTCATATCATCTTCCCCTTCTACCCCTTCCAGCTCTCTTACGAGTTTTCGTCCGCATCCAGTGTCTACCAACACCCGCTTCGTTTGTCCATTCACTTTTGCTAGCACTTCCCATCCACTTTTTTCTGACCCCTGTGCACACAATGTCTCTCCAGTTTGGCTCACCCATGAACAGTCCATCCCTGGGCAGTCCCGCCGCATGTGGCCCTCGATCCCGTAGTCAAAACAGACAAGCCGTCCATCTTTTCCTCGCTTCCATTTGTCTGCCAGCTCTTGTAAGCCCGGCTTGAATGTAATCGGGCGAATAGGCTTGGAGGCCATGGGGGTGAATCCACGCCCGCGCGTGGAAAACCCACTGCCTGCAATGCCACGCGGGAATGACCCTGAGCTGCTGCCGGTAGCCATCTTTTTGCACGTCTGGCCACGTTCAGCGTGGGAGGAGCTTTCTTTCCCTCCCTCCTCTGCGTTACAAAAATCCTCCACTAGGAGGACCGTGTCTTCCAATTTCTTCGGATGGTTCCTTTGTACCCAGCTGCGCATATTCTGGTTCATAGTCGTAATCGTTTGTTCCATAACTACAGCCTCTACTAGTTGTTCCTTAGTTTTTTCCTCAGGTTTTAGCCACCGAATAGCATTAGCCTTCATCCTTTGTGCGAGGGGTCTGGGATGTACGCTCAGTTTCATTTTTAAGTCCCGAAACTGTTTTCTGTATGCCTCCTCCGTCAGATTTAGAGTGTGCAAAATGGCGGTTTTCACATCCTCATAACACGCGGCTTCTTCAGGGGATACGTAAGGTGTCCACTACCTCTTGCAAGACCCCCGTAAGACAAGGGATCAACACCAGAGTCCACTGCTCCTTTGGCCACCCCGCTGCGGTAGCTACTCTTTCGAACGTGTGTAGGTAAGCTTCTGGATCATCCGAAGCCTCCATCTTTTGCATCCTAATGAGTGCTGGCCCCGCCACCCAAGGATTTCTCGCTCCGGACTCCTTTTTCTCTTCAAGTTTCAAAAGTCTCTGAGTAATTGCCATTTGTTCAGTTAAACTATCGATGAGCCTTCTCTGTTGTTCCACTGTCTGTTTCAATTGTGTCATCTCTTCGTTTCCCGCCAAACCAACTGCCCTACATTGGGCACCACTGTCATAAAGTCCTGGGGGGTCGTAAGGCGGTTGGGGCAGGTAAACAAGCAAGGGAGACTCTGGAGTATTCTGCCATACAAATGTTTTATTAACATTCAACATAGGTGTGTCTATAACCACTTCAGTCGGAATGAACGGCTCTGTCTGAGGCAACACATTTTCAACAAGTCCAACAGAGTTCACATTATAACGTTGCTTCAAAAGGGGGGAGCCGGTCCAAAACGCTCCCGGTCGGTGGGCTTCCGCAATTGCTTTAAAATTACTAGTTTTCAATATCCCCTTCTAATTTTTATTTCACTGGTCCATTGTCATCAATGGCCACATTCCACATTTTTCTATACTGTTTCTCAAGGTTAATTTGGTAATCGCTTTTCCAGTTCCTTGCAAAGATGAGCCTTGCCATAGGCACCATTTAATAGCTAATTCCTTTTCTTCTTTCCTCCCTTGGTTATTATTAACCACATTCAATAAGGCAATCATGGATTCAATTGAGTTATTTCCCTAATCTCCTATAAAACACCTCCAGCACAGAGATGATACATTATTATTTAATACTGTACATTCAATGCCACCGGAATTGAATGGCATCTCCATTTTACTTCGTAGCAATTTTCTTTTACCCTTATGCTTCATAATTCTGTTATTACTGTGAAGAGTGTGGTTTGCAGCTTAGGGATCCATCTGGACCAGGCACTCATCATGGAAACACAGGTGGCCTCTGTGGTCCGCTCCACCTATTTCCATCTGTCCATCTGCGTCCCTATCTTTATGTTGGGTCACTCACCACTCTGGTCCATGCGCTCATAATCTCGAGATTAGACCACTGTGGGGACTTTGAGATTGATGCGGAAACTCCAAATGGTGCAGAATGCGCCAGCCAGACTTCTTAGTGGGGTGAAGAAACACCAATGTATCACTCCCACCCTGGCCACCTTACACTGGCTGCCTGTTCGGTTCCACGTTGGTTTCAAAGTATTAATGATTACATACAAAGTCCTAAATGGGTTAGGACCTCGATACTTGGCTGGACACCTCCTCCCACCTAGCTCTACTCGTATCACCCGTTCTAGTCAGGAGGGGCGACTGAGGAGCCTAACGCTGAGGGAGGTCCAGAAAGAAAAAACGAGACACCAGGCCTTCTTGGCAGTGGCCCCTCGACTTTGGAACAGCTTGCCATCAGAGATCCATTTGGCCCCCTCGCTGGGCATTTTTAAAAACCAACTTGGAAGACCTGGTTATTCAGACAGGCCTTCCCTCCGGGCACTATTTAAATTTCTTTTTATTTTCTCCATCTTGAATTACTATGTGTTGTTAACTGCTAATTTATTTTTATTGTTTTACTTTGTGTTTTGTGAGCCGCCCAGAGTAGACTATGTCTAGATGGGTGGCATACAAGTTCAATAAATAAATACGCAAATAAATAATAAAATAAATATTCCATGTTTTACTCCAATCTTTCCCTTCAGTTTCTTTAACCATGTCTTCCTTTTAACACCTGGGGGTTTATATTATGCCTCTTCTCTCGGTTTGCACATTTCACTTACGATCTCCTTTCTATTTTTCATTGCTTCTAACGTCAGTCTTTTTTAATAGTTTCCTCAAATTCCACAATTTTTCTAACTTCTTCCTTTCTTTTCCATTCTTTTGCCTATTTTCCTAACTAAACTATGTTTCCTCATGCAATCCTCCCTTCTCCCACCAGCTTCCCTATTTGATTGCTATCTTGTATCCGCTTCATCCAATCTTTTATAAACCCATTTAAGAATTTATGGAAAATTTCTCAACCAGTTTCGTCAGAGGGGAGATCGGCAGACTTAATACTCCCCTGTAATGTTACCAACTTTCTAACAAACTTTTAAAAATAGGCTCATCAGTCTTCTTAACCTCTTCCCCAATGTTTTGAAAAAAAATTCTCCAAAATGTTCTCCCTTCCATGCATTTCTAATGCTTTCCATATTAAATTCATTTCCTCCATAATATAATTTAATATTGACTATCTGATGCCCTTTTTCTTTTTCTGATATGTATCACAGTTACTTACCAGTCCTAGCTTTTTTATTATTGTACTTAAGGAATTAATCCGTATTGGAATGGTGGCTGCAAGTCGAAAAGTCTGTAAGTTGAATCTCCATTGACCTACAATGCACTGAAAACCGATTAATCCCATAACCAGTGGTTTTTATTCTATTTTTATTCCATTTTGTTTTTTTTCTGGTCTGTAAGTCGATTCTCTGGCTGCAAGTCGAATCTAAATTTTGCAGCCAGAGAAGTCTTTAACTCGAAAAGTCTGTAAGTCGAGCCGTCTGTAAGTCGAGGGTCCACTGTATATGTTAGTCATCACTTGCCATTCTTTTAACTGCATGTCAGTAATTTTTAGTGCTAACATCCAGAATAGGAAATTTAATTTAAGGATCTGTTTCATTTTAAGTAATGTAACAGCTTGGGCCGAGGCTACCTGAAGGACAGTATCTCCCTATATGCGCCTTCTCGGTGATTAAGATCAGCAGAGGGGGTCCTCCTCTCAGCCCCATTGCCAGCCCAAGGACAGCTGATGGGGACACAGAAGAGGAGGGCCTTCGTGGTGGTAGCCCCCGGGCTATGGTGCACTCTCCCTCGGGAGATCAGGAAAGGGACCTTCCCTGTTTATCCTTCTGAAAAAAGCTAAATACCCATCTCTTCAGGCTGGCTTTTAACAATTATGAATCCCTGCACCCCATTTTAGCAGATAATATTAATTTTTCCTGTTTTAATATTTTAATTGTATTTTAAATCATATATTGTTTAATTTGTATTCTAATATTTAACTTACAGTGTTTTTAACTGTGTGACTTTTAATGTTCTGAGCTGCTTTGGGTCCTTCTTGGGAGAAATGCGGTACATACATTAAGATAACAATAACAACAATAACAATAATAATAGTAATAGTAATAAACTGTGAAATTCCAGCCTGGTGTGTGTAAGCTTTGGCCCCTTCATGGATTGCTGCCTTGTCGTGGCAAAGGGGCTTGAGTAACTCAGAAAAGCTATGGGCTATGCCATGCAGGGACACCCAAGACGGACAGGACATAGTGGAGAGTTCCGACTAAATGCAATCCACCTGGAGTAGGAACTGGCAATGCCACTCCAGTATCTTTGCCAAGAATGCCCCATGATCAGAAACAAAAGGCTAAAAGATACTGTATGACGCTGGAAGAGGGGCCCCTCAGGTCGGAAGGCGTCCAACATGCTACTGTGGAAGAGTATAAGACAAGTACAAGTAGCTCCAGAGCTAATGAAGTGGTTGGGCCAAACCCGAAAGGACGCTCAGCTGTGGACGTGCATGGAAGGGAAAGTCCAATGCTGCAAAGAAGAATACTGCATAGGAACCTGGAATGTAAGATCTATGAACCTTGGGAAGCTGGAGGTGGTCAAACAGGAGATGGCAAGAATAAACATCGACATCCTGGGCATCAGTGAACTAAAATGGGCAGGAATGGGCAAATTCAGCTCAGATGATTATCATATCTACTATTGTGGGCAAGAATCCCATAGAAGGAATGGAGTGGCCCTCATAGTCAACAAAAGAGTGGGAAAAGTTGTAATGGGATACAATCTCACAAAGATAGAATGATGTCAATACGAATCCAAGGCAGACCTTTCAACATCACAATAATCCAAATTTATGCACCAACCACCACTGCTGAGGAGACTGAAATTGAACAGTTTTATGAGGATTTACAACACCTTCTAGAACTGACCCCAAAGAAAGATGTTCTTCTCATTCTAGGGGACTGGAATGCTAAAGTAGGGAGCCAAGAGATAAAAGGAACAACAGGGAAGTTTGGCCTTGGAGTTCAGAATGAAGCAGGACAAAGGCTAATAGAGTTTTGTCAAGAGAATAAGCTGGTCATCACAAACACTTTTTTCCAACAACACAAGAGGCGACTCTATACATGGAAATCACCAGATGGGCAATATCGAAATCAGATTGATTATATTCTCTGCAGCCAAAGATGGAGAAGCTCTATACAGTCAGCAAAAACAAGACCTGGAGCTGACTGCGGCTCTGATCATCAGCTTCTCATAGCAAAATTCAAGCTTAGACTGAAGAGAGTAGGAAAAACCACTGGGCCACTCAGGTATAATCTAAACCAAATCCACTATGAGTACACAGTGGAAGTAAAGAACAGATTTAAGGAACTCGATTTGGTGGACAGAGTGCCTGAAGAACTTTGGATAGAGGCTCGTAACATTGTCCAGGAGGAAGCAACAAAAACCATCCCAAAGAAAAGGAAATGCAAGAAAGCAAAATGGCTGTCCAACGAGACCTTAGAAATAGCAGAGAGGAAAAGGGAAGCAAAATGCAAGGGAGATAGGGAAAGTTACAGAAAGCTGAATGCAGACTTCCAAAGAATAGCAAGGAGAGACAAGAGGGCCTTCTTAAATGAACAATGCAAAGAAATAGAGGAAAATAACAGAAAAGGAAAAACCAGAGATCTGTTCAGGAAAATTGGAGATATTAGAAGAACATTTCGCGCAAAGATGGACATGATAAAGGACAAAAATGGGAGGGACCTAACAGAAGCAGAAGACATCAAGAAGAGGTGGCAAGAATACACAGAGGAATTATATCAGAAAGATGTGGATATCCCGGACAACCCAGACAATGTAGTTGCTGACCTTGAGCAAGATATCCTGGAGAGTGAAGTCAAGTGGGCCTTAGAAAGCCTGGCTAGCAACAAGGCCAGTGGAGGTGATGGCGTTCCAGTTGAACTATTTAAAATCTTGAATGATGATGCTGTTAAGGTGCTACATTCAATATGCCAGCAAGTTTGGAAAACCCAGCAGTGGCCACAGGATTGGAAAAAATCAGTCTACATCCCAATCTCAAAGAAAGGCAGTGCCAAAGAATGCTCCAACTACCGCACAATTGCACTCATTTCACACACTAGCAAGGGTATGCTCAAAATCCTCCAAGGTAGGCTTCAGCAGTATGTGGACCGAGAACTCCCAGAAGTACAAGCTGGATTCCAAAGAGGCAGAGGCACTCAAGACCAAATTGCTAACTTGCACTGGATTATGGAGAAAGCCAGAGAGTTCCAGAAAAATATCTACTTCTGCTTCATTGACTATGCAAAAGCCTTTGACTATGTGGACTACAACAAACTATGGCAAGTTCTTAAAGAAATGGGAGTGCCTGACCACCTTATCTATCTACTGAGAAACCTATATGTGGGACAGGAAGCAACAGTTAAAACTGGATATGGAACAACTGATTTGTTCAAAATTGGGAAAGGAGTACGACAAGGCTGTATATTGTCCCCCAGCTTATTCAACTTATATGCAGAATACATCATGCGGAAGGCTGGACTGGAGGAATCCCAAGCCGGAATTAAGGTTGCCGGAAGAAATATCAACAACCTCCAATATGCAGATGACACCACTCTGATGGCAGAAAGTGAGGAGGAATTAAAGAACCTTGTAATGAGGGTGGATAGAGGAGAGAGTGCAAAAACCGGTCTGAAACTCAACATCAAAAAAACTAAGATCATGGCCACTAGTCCCATCACCTCCTGGGAAATAGAAGGGGAAGATATGGAGGCAGTGACAGATTTTATTTTCCTGGGCTCCATGATCACTGCAGATGGAGACAGCAGCCACGAAATTAAAAGACGCCTGCTTCTTGGGAGGAAAGTGATGACAAATCTTGACAGCATCTTAAAAAGCAGAGACATTACCTTGCCAACAAAAGTCTGAATAGTCAAAGCTATGGTTTTTCCTGTCGTGATGTATGGAAGTGAGAACTGGACCATAAAGAAAGCAGATCACCGAAGAATTGATGCCTTTGAATTGTGGTGCTGGAGGAGACTCTTGAGAATCCCCTGGACTGCAAGGAGAACAAACCTATCAATTCTAAAGGAAATCAACCCTGAGTGCTCACTGGAAGGACAGATCCTGAAGCTGAGGCTCCAGTACTTTGGCCATCTAATGAGATGAAAAGACTCCCTGGAAAAGACCCTGATGTTGGGAAAGTGTGATGGCAAGAGGAGAAAGGGACGACCGAGGATGAGATGGCTGGACAGTGTCTGCGAAGCAATCAACATGAATTTGACACAACTCCGGGAGGCAGTAGAAGATAGGAGGGCCTGGCGTGCTCTGGTCCATGGGGTCACGAAGAGTTGGACACAACTAAACGACTAAACAAAACGTGTGTAAGCTTTGGAGACCTCCAGAACTGTTCATCAGCCTCAGTAGTGCTTATGTCAGAGTGGCGCAGTCTTTTAGCAGCACCTGTTCCCGAAGCTCCTTGTTCCAGTCCCAGCAGTCAAGAAAATCAGGCAGATAGACTAGACTTCTAGCAACTAAGTTTATTGCCATTTATATACAGCAGCAACAGCGTAAAAATACACAACCCTCTGCATGAGCCAAGAGAAATAAGTCATCACCCGGTGGCCATATAGACTATCCCACAATGTCCAGACTGTGGTCAGAGACCTGACATCATCTTCACCCTTAAGTTGTGTATTCCGGTGTCCTTGTCGGGCACACCTGCTGACACTGTGTACATGGTCTCTGTACCGAATGTTCATGGCTGTAAAATTCAGGTTCTGTTTTATTTGGCTTATCTTATATAACCTGACAGTCTGAATGTGGGATATTGTGCTTCTGTAGCCACGATTTTAAAGAAAAAGGTCCAGTGTGTTGCCAGCAGTAGAAATAGTTGCCAGGCTTCCCTTAGGAAAGGGCAGCCTGAATATTGACGGCAGGACTGGGAAAAGTTAAGTCAGTCTACACAGGACACCCTCTCTTCTGCTCCCTGCCATCCACACTTGCTGAAAAATAGCCCTGACCTTTGACTTGGGTTTGGGAGAGAAGCTGGGGACTGTCGGACTGTCAGCTTCTGGGATTTCCCCTTGTGGAATGTCGCTCTGTGAACGGTAGTGGTTCTGGGGGACTCCTGCTCCACCTCTTCACCTCTTGGCCTCTGGAGAGTCTCTGGGTTCCATGGTTTCTCCTACTATTTCACACCATTACAAGACAGGGGATACCTGGCTCAGCAGTACTAGGAGCGAGAAGGACCTTGGAATCATCTTAGGTCACAAGTTGAACATGAGCCAAAAGTGTGATGTGGCTGCAAAAAAGGCCAGTGCTATTTAGGCTGCATTAAGAGAGGGAGAGTCTCCAAATCCCATGAGGTGCTAGCTCCCTTCTCCTTGGAAAACCTAATCCTCCTGTTGTTGTTGTTTAGTCGTTTAGTCATGTCTGACTCTTCGTGATCCCATGGACCAGGGCACGCCAGGCCCTCCTCTCTTCCACTGCCTCCCATAGTTGTGTCAAATTCATGTTGGTTTGTCCTAGTTTCTGATATTAATACCAGTACTTTTTATTAATCCTTGCTTTTTCGTCACCATTTCAAAATCTGTTAATTATGTTTTGCCAGTCTTTCAAATCTTTCTTTATTGGTTTCATCCTAAAGAAATATTTTTAATGTACTAACCCATTGTTACACATTTGATAGTGCATCAAATTAGGCTTTTCTTACTACCATCTCTTACAAATTATCCTCCATATTTCCTTCAATTCTTTCTCCGTTTTCTCTAATATATGTTTATTTTGTAAAATGGCAAGAAAACATTTGATACGTGGATACAAACAGTGTCCTTGGTGGAAGCGTAGATGTTGCCCCTCTGGAGGGAATGAGAGAGAGCTGACAGAAGCTCCGTGCTTTGTCTTTCTCTCAAGATGCAAAAATTTATGACCGACAAATGTATTTAGAAAAATACTTTGTATTTGAAGATTTAAATTAAATAGCTTAACTTCAGCTTAACATTATTTATGCAGGCTAAACATTGCCCCCCCCCCCCCCGCGAACTAGGTACTCATTTTACCGACCTTGGAAGGATAGAAGGCTGAGTCAACCTTGAGCCCGCGACCTCGGATTGAATCCCAGGTCAAAGGCTTTTGCATAGTCAATGAAGCAGGAGGAGATGTTTTTCTGAAACTTTCTGGCTTTCTCCATAATCCAGCGCATGTTAGCAATTTGGTCTCTAGTTCCTCTGCTCCTTCGGAATCCAGCTTGTACTTCTGGGAGTTCTTGGTCCACATATTGCTGAAGCCTACCTTGGAGGATTTTGAGCATAATCTTGGTAGCGTGTGAAATGAGTGCAATTATACGTTAGTTGGAGCATTCTTTGGCACTGCCCTTCTTTGGGATTTGGATGTAGGCTGATCTTTTCCAGTCCTCTGGCCACTGTTGAGTTTTCCAAAGTAACTGGCATATTGAATGTAGCACCTTAACAGCATCATCTTTTAAGATTTTAAATAGTTCCACTGGAATGCCACCACCTCCACTGGCCTTGTTGTTAGCCATGCTTTCTAAGGCCCACTTGACTTCACTCTCCAGGATGTCCAGCTCAAGGTCAGCAACCACATTATCTGGGTTGTCTGGGACATCCAGATCTTTCTGGTATAATTCCTCTGTGTGTTCTAGCCACCTCTTCTTGACTGCTTCTGTTAGGTCCCTCCCATTTTTGTCCTTTAGCATGTCCATCTTTGCACAAAATGTTCCTCTAATATCTCCAATTTTCCTAAACCGATCTCTGTTTTTTCCTTTTCTATTATTTTCCTCTATTTATTTGCACTGTTCATTTAAGAAGGCTCTCTTGTCTCTCCTTGCTATTCTTTGGAAGTTTGCATTCAATTTTCTGTAACTTTCCATATCTGTCTTGCTATAGCGAGAAGCCAGCTCGCTATTTTATGGTTCTGTAAAGTAATCAGTCATGGACACAAGAAAAACTTTTGCTGTAGCTCTTTCAGCATGCTGGAAATCCACCGTCTCTTTCTGCCTCCCAGCTTCTCAGACTCCCTTATCAGTTCTCTCAGCAGTTTCTGTTTCCAGCATCCTGTCAGAGCTGTATTTATTACCTCCATAAAAACGCCTACTGCTGCAAATTCCTGCCTATAGTACAACTCCTAAGCACTACGTATAAACACTACAGCATTTCTTCATCCTATAAGATTTCTACTGGGCTTAACTTATACACGTAGATATATGGAAAATAAATAGATTTATGGAAAAATCATAGCTATATAACTAATAATAAGCTCTGCTCTGTCCCATCAGCAGAATCATTTCCCAACACCTTGCATTTTGTTTCTGTTTTTCAGGCACTCTGTCCACCAAATCTAGTTCGTTAAATCTATTCTTCACTTCTACTGTGTATTCATAAGGGATTTGGTTTAGATTATTCCTGACTAGCCCAGTGGTTTTTCCTGCTCTCTTCAGTTTAAGCTTGAATTTTTACTATGAGAAGCTGATGATCAGAGCTACAATCTGTTCCAGGTCTTGTTTTTGCTGACTGTATGGAGAATCTCCATCTTTGGCTGCAGAGAATATAATCAATCTGATTTCGGCATTGCCCATCTGGTGCTGTCCAGGTGTAGAGTCGCCGCTTGTGTTGTTGGAAAAGACTGTTTGTGATTACCTGCTTGTTCTCTTGACAAAACTCAATTAGCCTTTGCCCTGCTTCGTTTTGAACTCCATGTGACAACCCCAGACCTACTGGAGGATACCACACTTTCACTAAGCTGCCACCAACCATTCCCTGTAAGGAGTCACACAGACCAGGAATGGATTTTTAACAAACAAAGGAATAAGGTTTATTTAAATAACACACAGGGAAAATAAAATGATCAAGTGAATAAGATACAGTAACGTGGCTTAGTCTCAATCATACATACAACAGTTTGGTTCACACAGAACACCTTTAAATAAAGCACAGACCCTGAACCTATCAGTTCTGGCTACCCATAAAGACACCTGAACCTATCAGGTAGGTACTGACTGACACACAGTTGTACCCTGTCTGACACACAGACTCCCACTCCCGCTTCTTCTTCCTTCAGCTTCTAAACTTCTCCACACAAGCTCCATATATATATACAGTACAGCCCCTCCTCCTGATGTCCCGCCTTCCACTTCCCATAGGATGGAACTTTCCCTCCAACCCATGACAGACAGGTAACATCAGTGCTGTATGTAACACCTCCCCTCTTTATAAGTTGTTTTGTAGGGGAAAAGCTAAAGTGCTTTTCTCCAAAAAACAACCTGGATCCAAAACATACAAAAACAGTTATACAATAACATACAATACCATACTTACTCTAGGATAAACATATCAATTAGGCATTTAAACATTTACCATTTACAATACATCAAGTTACCTTTATTCATACAAACCAAGCATGTTTAATAAACAAGTACATTTAACCTTTGGTCACCAAAATATATACATAGTCCATGTTTCTTCGCCATCTTCATTCTTCGGGTCTTCTTGACAAGGCGTCAGCAACACAGTTCACTGACCCTCTGACCACCTTCACTTCAAAGTCATAGTCTTGCAGGTTTAAAGCCCACCTCATAAGTTTACTATTGTGGGTTTTCATTGTCTTTAACCACTGCAGTGGTGAGTGGTCAGTGCACAGAACAAAATGTCTTCCCCAGATGTAAGGTTTGGCCTTCTGAATCGCGTATACTATGGCCAGGCACTCCTTTTCCACGGTTGCCAAATGTCTCTCACCTTTCTGGAGTTTCCTACTCAAGTAGGACACTGGATGCTGGTCACCATTTTCATCCTCCTGGCAAAGAACTGCTCCTACCCCGCTGTTAGACGCATCGGTGTAGATGATGAACTCCCGGTCGAAGTCTGGAGCACGCAGCACTGGATAATTGACGAGCGCCTCCTTCAACCTCTGGAACGCCTCCTCACAGTCGCTGGTCCACGGGATGCGGTCATCAGTCTTCTTCCGCGTCAGATCGGTCAGCGGAGTCGCCATCTCGCTAAACCTCGGGATGAACTTTCTGTAGTAGCCCACCAACCCAAGAAATGATTTGACTTTTTTCTTGGTGTTGGGTCTGGGCCTATCACGAACTGCTTCTATCTTGGCCTCTAGGGGTTTGATCACTCCTCCCCCTACTATGTGACCCAAGTATTTTATTTCTGGGCTACCCAGCTGCAGTTTGTTCTCTTTGCAGGGCCTAGGCCAAAGCACTTCCTCCCCTGGGTTAAAGTGCCTCTCCCTGGCTTTCTGGTCATCCCAAGCTTTCTTTCTGACCTTTTGAGCTTGCAGGGTCTCTGCTGCTAGCTCTAGGTTTCTCTTTAGGTCATTGCTTAAAGAGTCTATATATATCACAACGTCTTGTGGGTCATCCTGGGTGATCTGCTCCCAATTTTGTTTGATCAAATCAAGTGGACCTTTCACCCTTCTCCCAAACAAAAGTTCAAACGGACTGAACCCGGTACTGGCTTGTGGCACTGATCGATAAGCAAACAAAAGGGATTGCAGCTTCTGGTCCCAATTGTTTGGATTCTCCGCCAAGTAAGCCCTAATCATGTGCATCAGAGTCCCATTGAACTTCTCAGTTAACCCATTACTTTCGGAGTGATAGGCAGTGGTTTCCTTGTGTTTAATTCCACAGATTTGCCATAACCGTTTCATGAGCTTCGATGTAAACGATGCGCCCAAATCTGTGATTATTTCTGAGGCAAATCCCATCCTGGACATATACCCCACCAAGGCATCTGCCACTGTGTTAGTTTCAATGTTAGTCAAGGGAATGGCTTCAGGGTACCTCGTGGCATGGTCCACAATGGTGAGAATGAACCTGTTTCCCCTCTTTGTGGCCTTGGGCAAAGGTCCCACAATATCCACCCCTATGCATTTGAACGGAGTGTCAATCACAGGCAAAGGGCACAACTTTGCTTTGGTCCTGTCACGGTTATTCCCCTGCCTCTGACACACATCACATTGTTTACAGAACTCCTTGATCTGCTTCCCTATTTCAGGCCAGTAAAAATTCTGTGTGATTCTCTGCTGTGTTTTGTTCACCCCTAAGTGCGCAGCAAACATGTCCGAGTGCCCCCTTTGTAAGATCATGGGGCGATACTTTTCAGGTACCACTAGCTGACTTCGGATCCCATCTCCCCCTTTTGAGATATTCATCAGGGTCTCTCTATATAAAATTCCCTTTCTCTCGTGAAATCTCGCTGGGGCTTCAGGTGTTAGCTGGGCGTCGGTCACCTGTTCAAAACACTTTTGGAGAGTGGCGTCTGCCTTTTGCTCATGGCCAAATCTGCTGTCTCTGGTTAAGGTTTCCACCACAGCTTCGGGACTACCCCCATCTGCTTCCGTCTCGGGCTCTCCAGTACCCCCCTGAACTGTCCCCGTGGTAGCTTGTGAGCGTGTAATCACTAGCACCCGTTTCACATGTTCAGCCAGGTCATTTCCCACGAGCACGGCTGCTGGCAGAGTCGATGAAATCGCTAGCCGCCAAACTCCCCTCCAGCCTTGAAAGCTCACAGGTACCTCAGCTACTGGCAGTGAGATCACCTGTCCCTCAATTCCTGCCACCTTTAGGCTCTCATTTGGGATTATATACTCCCTAGGAATAATGTCTGGATGGCACAGGGTCACCTGGGAACAAGTATCCCTTAGCCCCCTATACTGATGGTCAAGTATTCCTACGTCCACCCCTGCGGTTTCAAACAACTGCGAATCTGTTCTCACTAGTAAGCAGCGCTTGACCTCCACAAGAGGACCATTTTCCCCAGCCTGATCAGCAGATGTAACTGTTCCAGATTGAGTAGCCATGGCAACAGGCTCCCTCAGTGGCAAGGAGCTTTGCTCTTTCTGGACACAGAACACAGCTTTTGGCTTGGTTCCACTCAAATCATGAGGCACATTTCCTTTTAGCTGCTTTAATTTCTCACACTCTGAGATTAGATGGCCCTTTCCTTGACAGAAATAACATTTTCTGCTGTACTTGGAGTCTTTCTCATCTGTTTTTGGTTTTCCCTCCAAAATCTGAGGTCTTGGTGGTTTCATGTCTGAGGGCTTCCCTTCAACATGGGCCCCTCCCCCTTGCTGGTTTTTCCCTGGTCCCTGAGAGTACTTGCTGTAGGTTTCTTTAGGTTTACCTATCGATTTCCCCTCACCTAAGGGCTTTCTTATTTGGGAAATAAAATCTGTGATCTCTGCCGCTTCTGCCACAGATTTTGGTTTCCTT
Source organism: Pogona vitticeps (assembly GCF_051106095.1). Taxonomy (NCBI): domain Eukaryota; kingdom Metazoa; phylum Chordata; class Lepidosauria; order Squamata; family Agamidae; genus Pogona; species Pogona vitticeps. Next base: position 105,939 of record NC_135799.1, read on the forward strand.
TCCCTCACCTGGAACTTCAGTTCCCCATGCAGGACTGAATAAAACTGTTCCAGCGCTATCAGGTCTTTGAGCTGCTGGTAGGTTTCTGTCCCCTCCTGAGATAGCCATTTCTCTAGCAGCCTCACCAGTTGGGCCCCCACTTGGGTAAAAGTCTGCTCTGGTTTCTTTGTGAGTGACCTGAATCTTTGCCTCAGCTGTTCCGCATTTATCCCATGTCTGGCAAACACCAGTTTTTTAAACTCAGCGAAGTCTTTTAGCAGTTCCTCTGGCATCTCTGCATAGACTTCTGCCAGGCTGCCACTGATTAAAGATCGCATAATGGTCATCTTCTCAGTTTCCCTTACTGAGAAGTCCACAAACGCTCTTTCCACGAGGGAAAAGAACACCTCAGGGCAATCTCCCTTGTGGTACACAGGGAATTTCTTCAGGTCAGTTTTAGACAATTGGCCCACCTCAGAATCCCTATTGTTATTATTGTTCTGGTTCATCAGTTCCAATTTTCTTAACTCAAACGCCATCCTTTCTTTTTCCAGAGCAATTTTCTCTCTCTCCCTCTCCATTTCAAATTGTCTTTGTTTCTCTCTTTCCCTTTGCTCCATTTCAAATTGCCTTTGTTTCTCTTCCCTTTCTATTTCCCTCATCCTCAGTTCATGCTGTTGGGCTAGGACCATTTTTCTGAGTTCTGGGTTCTGTTCTCCCGTGCTCTCATCCTGCACTGAGCCAAATTCCTCCTCAGAACCTTGGTCCACCTGTGGGTCTTTCACTTCACCCATTTCCGCCATTTGGCTTCGAGTCAAGGGCATAATCCCCCCCCCAGAACAGGCTGCTTTCAAAAGTCAAGCCTCAAAATAAAGCGATCACTTTTTTTTCTTTTGCCTCAGAAACAGCCTTCTATAGATTGCTGCTGTTCCTTCAGCACTAACTTGCAACTGTTGCCAGCCAGAATCCACCCCCCTCTGCTAGGCCTCTCAGCAGACAGGCTAGATCACTGTTACTTCACACAGCTTTGCCTCAGCTTTTTCCCGCCAAAACCGGTTGCCTCAGAGCTCCCTAATCTAGTCCCACCAATCTGAGGTTACACGTTCTTCCACTAGCCTACCTCCCCGTGAGGTAAGCCTAGAAGATTACCTACGCGCTCTCAGATTGTCCCTGACTAGACCCCCCTTGCTCTGGGCACACTTGCCAAGGCTTTGCTGGACCACTGGACAACTGGACCAGTCGTATCCCACACGCTGGACACCAATCAATGTGACAACCCCAGACCTACTGGAGGATACCACACTTTCACTAAGCTGCCACCAACCATTCCCTGTAAGGAGTCACACAGACCAGGAATGGATTTTTAACAAACAAAGGAATAAGGTTTATTTAAATAACACACAGGGAAAATAAAATGATCAAGTGAATAAGATACAGTAACGTGGCTTAGTCTCAATCATACATACAACAGTTTGGTTCACACAGAACACCTTTAAATAAAGCACAGACCCTGAACCTATCAGTTCTGGCTACCCATAAAGACACCTGAACCTATCAGGTAGGTACTGACTGACACACAGTTGTACCCTGTCTGACACACAGACTCCCACTCCAGCTTCATCTTCCTTCAGCTTCTAAACTTCTCCACACAAGCTCCATATATATATACAGTACAGCCCCTCCTCCTGATGTCCCGCCTTCCACTCCCCATAGGATGGAACTTTCCCTCCAACCCATGACAGACAGGTAACATCAGTGCTGTATGTAACACTCCAAGGCCAAACTTTCCTGTTGTTCAGTTCATCTATTCACTCCCTACTTTAGCATTCCAATCCCCTAGAATGAGAAGAACATCCTTCTTTGGTGTCTGTTCTAGAAGGTGTTGGAAGTCTTCATAAAATTTCAATCTCCTCAGCATTCGTGGTTGGTGCATAAACCTGGATGACTGTGATGTTGAAAGACCTGCCTTGGATTTGTATTGAAATCATTTTATCATTTTTGACTTTATATCCCATTACAGATTTTCCCACTCTTGTTGACTATGAGGGCTACTCCATTTCTTCTATGGGATTCGTGCCCATTGTCATGAATTTGATTATGAAAATAGAATAGAATTGTATTTCATAGGATTTAGTTCAGAGCTGCAACGAAAAAGCTAGAAATCTGCTTATGCCCAGGTGCTAATTAGAGAGAAAATGTACAAGGTCAGTTCTTCTCCAGCTAAAGAAAAAAAAAAGTTAAGAAGAGCAAGCTGACCTTATCTTATCTCAACTCCTCGATGGACAAGGACATAGCTTCTTAATTTAAGGAAGATGGGCGAAGAAGAAAGGAGAAGGACGGAGAAGAGAGACGGGGGAAGAGTTTGCTTTCACGACAGCCATAGACGACACATGGAGAGAGATGCGTCTGGCAGAACTTTAATCAGAAGACTGCGTAAGAATGCTTATTTAAGATCTAGATAGTCATTTTATTGTTTTCACTTTATAGAGGAAATGACTGGTGGCTAAGGCTGGGGGTTATTTTGGAAATACTAAGTGACGTTAAAATAAGATTGTTGAAATGGTATGTTTTGTAATAAAATATAAAAAGACAAATTGTCTGTAAGCTGTCTCCTTGTATAGACCAAGCTACTATAGTAAATTGGATATTTTTGACTAAGATTGTTTTGATCTGGCCACATTACCATATTACCAAAAGAGGGTCCTAAAGTAAAAAGAGGAAGAGCAGACCTTCCAGATTGTTTGTTTAAAATCGAGACAGACTTGGGTGAAGGAGTGAGAAGTCGCCTAGGGCAGAATTACAGGACCCGGTTTTGCTAGCATTAGGGACTAATCATTCTGAATCCCTCTCTGGCTCGTGTAAAGGCAGTTCTAAGGAACGCTTTTACCACATGGTGGCAGCGGTGGGATATTATTCACGTGCCGTGTTTACCACATGGTGGCATCTTGGGATCTGAGTCTCACGTGCCGTGTTTACAGTATAGTGGCAGATGGGATTTGATTTACAAGCCATGGTGGCTGTGTTTGGATACAAATCCATGTGCTGTGTTTATGCCATGCTGGCAGCTTAAAGAGTTGCAGCTTGGGTTGTGCTTTGCTCAAGGGCTGAATTAGCGCTTGTAATTGTTTTATGAAGGCAGATGTGTGAGCAAGCAGATACACACTGCTAAATAAAGGACAAGAGAAACTTCTCTGGCGTGAGCTTCAGAGCAAAGCAGGGAAGGTTGTAAATTATTGTGACTGGAGAAGACTCCTATGCAGAAAGCTCAGGCTAAAGTAATGCAAGGAGAGATTCTGCCAGTGGCTTAAGAGTTCTAAGGAACAAGCTTTGTGTTGTTTAAAAAGTGCCAGCTCGATTCACTCAGGTGACAGAGTGGCAAAATTGTTTTGAGTGTAGCAGGAGTCTATAAGGAGCAGCCAGGATAATAAAAGTAATTTAAAAGTAATTAAATAAAGTTAAAAAAGGGAAAATTTCCTACCCCCAAGCCAGAGCCAAAAGGATTTCCTGGAGGGAAAGTAGGATCAGTCAAAGCTGACAGTTTAATTGTTTTATTGCTCCTCCCGTGCTTCGGCCAAGGCTGCAGGGAGGAAGAGAGGGGGAAAAAAAAGGAAAAATGGCTTTTAGCAGTCGGTGTTCACTGCCTGAATTATCAGTGGATAAGGAGATTTTGTCAGCAATGGAGCATAGTTCCTTACTGCAGTATGGAGCAAGATCAACAACTATTAGTAGATCGCTACAGATACCCAAAGAATTTCATATGAGGAGTGCTGTCACAAGATTTACTGAAGAAGATGCCCAAAGGTTAATGGAAGCAAAGGCCAGCAGCAGTCCAGCAGATAAAAGGGATGCGAGTTTCAGGTTGCAAGAGCAGCTTACCCTGATGATGGCAGACTTCATGGAGAGCCAGAAACAATGGGTGAATGCACACCTAGCTAGTGAACTTCAAGCAAGAAGATACCATGAATTGAAACTACAGATTTTACAGAGCAAAACTGCTGAGAGAGAGAGAGCCAGAGGTTCCTTAGGGAACCTGGATAGTGGAAACCTGACTTGTGAACAGGAAGATGATGGATTTATTTCCTTCAAGCAAAGTGAACCTACCACCAGAGTAAGGCCTATTCCAGAAGTGCCTAGGAGGCAGAGCCTATATGAAGCTAAGAAAACAGTGGTTCCTGAACCAAGACAGTCTTTTGCTGGAGAGCAAAGAAGCATGGACACTAGCCAGACTAGGTCACCCTTGACTTGCTTTCAATGCGGAGGAGCCCATTTAAAAAGGGATTGTCCACGACTGGCGGGATCAACTAGTCAAGAGGAGAAGCCAGTTGGCAAAACCCCATTACCTGCCCCACGGAGATTTCAGCAGACACCCTTACCAGCACCAAGGAGATTCCAGCAGGCACCCATACCCACTCCACGGAAATTCAAGCCAACGACCCCTAAAGTGGATTATCTCAGTGCAACACCACTAGAAATACCAGAAGAGTTACCAGCAGAACCACATGAAATTAATCAACTATGTAATGTGCCACCCCAGCGACAAGGAGGAGTCAAGCCAAATTTTTCTGAAAGCAGTGAAATGCAAGCAACGGAGCCAAGGATTGTGCCAAGGATAATGGGCTTACAAGTAGCTCAAGTCTCTACAACGGTAAACCAGCAGACATCCTCAGGGGAGAAATTTTCAGTTATAGAGCCCAGTAGCATCCTACCGGAAGAACAGTTATATTGGTCACTGAAAAGTTTCTCAGAACCGGTAACCCTACATTTTTCTATGGGAGATTTGACCATAAATGCCTCTAGGGATACCGCTGCCGATATCTCATCAATTAACAAACAGTTTGTGGATCCAGAACTAATCTTGAATAACCTGAGATGTCCAGTGAAAACATATGGATCAGGAGAAATAATCGAGCGATTCGTACCACTCGTGTATGTGCACTTAAGCTACAAGAATTGGAAAGGTGCGAAATATCTATTAGTGCATGAAGGTAAACCTGATTTTTTATTGGGAAACGATCTAGCATTTCTTAACCACCAACACACTTTAAAATCAGCTTCCATACAAGCAGTGACACGTGCGCAAAGCAAGGCAATAGAGCAAGTCCCAACTGAAGATAACTCTGAGGAGCAATCAGATGGACATGGAACGCAACATCAACCCCTTGCAGATGAAACGGATAGTACAACTGAGATAAAAACTGAACCAGAGGATTTACTAGTACCAATGGGATCAGAGGAATTCAAACGAAAACAGATGGAAGACCCTACATTGGATTCTTTGAGGTCTCAAGCCGACAGTTACGCGGTACAACCGGTACAACAAAAAGTAACCTTTTTGTGGGGACAAAATGGACTATTGTACCGAGAATATTTTCCCAAATCAAATGAACAGGCGGAACCAGTACAACAACTAGTCATTCCAAGAGAGTACAGGGAAAAAATTCTACAAATGGCTCATGATAGTCCAAGTAGCAGACATCTTGGAATCCAAAAAACGTTAAGCCGGATTTCACAACATTTTTATTGGCCCGGAATTTCTAAAACCATCAAGGACTACGTTAGTACCTGTGATTACTGTCAAAGAACAGGGAAATGGACTGATTGTACAAAACAAAAATACTATCATGACAAGAAGGCCCGTCACCGAGAGTTTGCAGTGGGTGATATGGTACTTGTACTAAACCCGCTCAGACCTTCAAAATTGGAAGTAGTTTGGGAAGGTCCAGGGGAAATCATACAAAAAGTGGGAAATGTGAATTATCTTGTGAAAATGTTAAATTCATCCAAGAAACCAGTTATGTATCATGTAAATAGTTTAAAAATGTATAGAAACAGATCTGCAAACAATTCTAATTGTAACAATGTGGGGAGAAAAATCGAACGTAATGTAACAGATCGTTGAAAAATGGTATGATATAATATGGTTACCTTGAATTTATGGTTAAAATTAATTAACTTTTCTTTTCTGTATTTTTCATAGAGATGTACTTAGCTATGAGTAAAGAGACATTACTTTGATAAGCTTAATACTTGGTTAAGATAATTGTAAGTTCACATATAGTCTTGTTAACCTTTCATAATCAAATGTTAAGTAAGTATAAAAATAAGAACTTTAATAGTCCTGTATTTTGTATCTTTAAGGGGGGGCGTGTCATGAATTTGATTATGAAAATAGAATAGAATTGTATTTCATAGGATTTAGTTCAGAGCTGCAACGAAAAAGCTAGAAATCTGCTTATGCCCAGGTGCTAATTAGAGAGAAAATGTACAAGGTCAGTTCTTCTCCAGCTAAAGAAAAAAAAAAGTTAAGAAGAGCAAGCTGACCTTATCTTATCTCAACTCCTCGATGGACAAGGACATAGCTTCTTAATTTAAGGAAGATGGGCGAAGAAGAAAGGAGAAGGACGGAGAAGAGAGACGGGGGAAGAGTTTGCTTTCACGACAGCCATAGACGACACATGGAGAGAGATGCGTCTGGCAGAACTTTAATCAGAAGACTGCGTAAGAATGCTTATTTAAGATCTAGATAGTCATTTTATTGTTTTCACTTTATAGAGGAAAGCGTTCCTTAGAACTGCCTTTACACGAGCCAGAGAGGGATTCAGAATGATTAGTCCCTAATGCTAGCAAAACCGGGTCCTGTAATTCTGCCCTAGGCGACTTCTCACTCCTTCACCCAAGTCTGTCTCGATTTTAAACAAACAATCTGGAAGGTCTGCTCTTCCTCTTTTTACTTTAGGACCCTCTTTTGGTAATATGGTAATGTGGCCAGATCAAAACAATCTTAGTCAAAAATATCCAATTTACTATAGTAGCTTGGTCTATACAAGGAGACAGCTTACAGACAATTTGTCTTTTTATATTTTATTACAAAACATACCATTTCAACAATCTTATTTTAACGTCACTTAGTATTTCCAAAATAACCCCCAGCCTTAGCCACCAGTCATTTCCTCTATAAAGTGAAAACAATAAAATGACTATCTAGATCTTAAATAAGCATTCTTACGCAGTCTTCTGATTAAAGTTCTGCCAGACGCATCTCTCTCCATGTGTCGTCTATGGCTGTCGTGAAAGCAAACTCTTCCCCCGTCTCTCTTCTCCGTCCTTCTCCTTTCTTCTTCGCCCATCTTCCTTAAATTAAGAAGCTATGTCCTTGTCCATCGAGGAGTTGAGATAAGATAAGGTCAGCTTGCTCTTCTTAACTTTTTTTTTTCTTTAGCTGGAGAAGAACTGACCTTGTACATTTTCTCTCTAATTAGCACCTGGGCATAAGCAGATTTCTAGCTTTTTCGTTGCAGCTCTGAACTAAATCCTATGAAATACAATTCTATTCTATTTTCATAATCAAATTCATGACACCCATAATAATAGATATGATAATCATCTGAATTGAATTCGCCCATTCCTGTCCATTTTAGTTCACTGACACCCAGGATGTCAGTGTTTATTCTTGTCATCTCCTATTTGACCACATCAACGTTCCCAAGATTTATAGATCTTAAATTCCAGGTTCCTATGCAGTATTTTTCTTTGCAGCATCGGACATTCCTTTTACTTCCAGGCGTGTCTGCAGCTGAGCATTCTTTTGGCTTTGGCCCAACCACTTCATTTGCTCTGGAGCTACCTGTACTTGTCCTCTGCTCTTCCTCAGTAACATGTTGGACGCCTTCCAACCTGAGGGGCCCATCTTCCAGCATCATATTTTTTAGCCTTTTGTTTCTGTTCATGGGTATTCTTGGCAAAGATAACGGAGTGACTTGCCAGTTCATACTCCAGATGGATTGTGTTTAATCAGAACTCTCCACTATGACCTGTCTGTCTTGGGTGTACCTGCACGGCATAGCCCATAGCTTCTCTGAGTTACTCAAGCCCCTTCCCCACAACAAGGCAGCAATCCATGAAGGGGTGGTAATAGTATATAGTGGTGCCTTGCTTAACAAGTGCCCGGTTTAACGACGAATCCACATAGCGATGTGGATATTGCGATCGCAAAAGCGATCACATTGCAATGTTTTAAATGGCAAAACATTGCATTGCGATGATTGGTAAGCATTTCGCATTGCGATGTTTAGAAAACAGCTGATTGGCGGTTCCAAAATGGCCACCGGGTAAACAAAATGGCCACCCGCAGCGTTTTCGCGTGGTTTCCTCTCATATCGGGCGGCGAAAATGGCGGCTGTATGGAGGATTTCCGCATAGCGGTGAGTTTTTCCCCCAAAGGAAAGCATTAAACATGTTTTAATGCATTCCTATGGGTTTTTTTTTGCCCTGCACAGTGACGAATCCGGATAGCGATGATTTTTTTGGAACGGATTATCGTCGCTATGCAGGGCACCACTTCTTTCATATATATCATATATTATTATATAATGTAATATATCTTCCATCCTTGGTAGGGTTTAACTTATCTTCTTCTTCATCCATTAACATTTATCTTTATTTATCAAGACTTTAAATCATTCCATTTTAGCATCACATCTCCGTTTGGTCCCGTACTGTGACAGCATGCCCCAGCAAAGCAACACCCAATAGTAACATATCCTCAAACTTTAACTATTTTCCTTAAAAAAAACCCTAACCCATAAACCCTCACCACTATATTTAATAATATTTTCCCCTTCTTTTTGGCAAGATCCTACCTGGCCATGGTTAAGTGCAAAGTCCTGCACCTTGGAAAAAGAAACCAATTGCAGAGTTACAAGATGGGGGATACTTGGCTCAGCAAAACTACGAGTGAGAGGGATCTGGGAATTGTTGTAGATAGCAAGCTAAATGCGAGCCAACAGTGGCCTTTTAGTAATCCAGGTTATCAAACTCTTCCTTCCCTTTCTCCTTTCATGGGTTCACCATTTTCAATACATTTATGAACTTCCAGAGCCTTTAAATTAAGTACTGTACAGTGGAGGAAATTTGCAAGTAAACCATGGAACTTTTCCTGTAAAACCTCAATTCTAATAAAACCCTCTCCTTGTATTTCTGAGAAGCTGGCTGGATAGGTCAGTGGTTTAAATATCTGGTTGCAGAACCAGAGGTTCCCCGCTGTGTCTTCCACAGGTAAGGTCAGCCTGTGTGGGAAATTCCAGGGTCCCAGAAGCAGGGAATGGGGAATGACTTTTGAGTATTCTCTACCTAGAAACCCCCCAAAAAGGTTTGCCATCAGTCAGAATTGACTTGATGACCCATGATTACTATTATTTCAGATACTGGTTCATATTAATGAACTATATTTCCCCATCCCTGTCCCTTTGGAAGTATCAATTCAGGCAAGGGGAGTCCATGCTGTTTTCACAATATGGCTAATTTTTCAAATGTTGCCAGTAAAACCTTCAGAAGACATATGCCTTTCAAAGGAGTCAAAGACAGAGCAAACTCTTTGGTTTAACCTCCAGTTAGATTCTGCTCTGTGCTACATTCTCAAGATATCTTCTTTTTTCGCTATCAGGTAACAAACATGATGGCCAGAATTATACAGAGCCACTTCTTCTGGCCCTGAAAAGAGTCAAGTGTGAAGCCGGAAAGAAAAGCTTAGAAAAACCCACGAGCTAAAGGAGAAATGGCTTAAACGGCTAAAGTGTGGAGACAGCTTCAGACCAGTGCCGCTATTTCTGTTTAAAGAACTCACCCTGGGGAGAAATCATAAAAATTATGGAATGTGAAAAGAGTTTCAGCGGGAGAAGAAATCTGTGTTCACATCGAAGAACTCACACAGGGAAGAAACTGTATAAATGCATGGCATGTGGAAAAAGCGTCAGTGAAAATGGTCATATTAGGTCATATCAAAGTCACAGTGGTGACCTTAGGTTGAATCAAAGGACTCACACTTGGGAGAAACCACATGAATGCATGGAGTGTGGAAAGAGCTTTAGTCGCAGTGATAATCTTAGGTCACATCAAAGAAGTGACACTGGGGAGAAACCGTACAAATGCATGGAATGTGGAAAGAGCTTCAGTCGGAGCGAAGCCCTGAGTTCTCATCAAAGAATTCACACTGGGGAAAAACCACATAAATGCATGGAATGTGGAAAGAGCTTTAGTCAGAATGGTGAATTTAGGTCACATCAAAGGACCCACACTGGGGAGAAACCACATAAATGCATGGAATGTGGAAAGAGCTTTAGTCACAGTGGTCAGCTTAGGGTACATCAAAGGACCCATGTTTGTTTGTTCAGTCGTTTAGTCGTGTCCGACTCTTCGTGACCCCATGGACCAGAGCACGCCACGCCCTCCTATCCTCCACCGCCTCCCGGAGTTGTGTCAAATTCATGTTGGTTGCTTCGATGACACTGTCCAACCATCTCATCCTCGGTCGTCCCCTTCTCCTCTTGCCTTCACACTTTCCCAGCATCAAAGTCTTTTCCAAGGAGTCTTCTCTTCTCATGCGATGGCCAAAGTACTGGAGCCTCAGCTTCAGGATCTGTCCTTCCAATGAGCACTCGGGGTTGATTTCCTTTAGAATTGATAGGTTTGTTCTCTCTGCAGTCCAGGGAACTCTCAAGAGTCTTCTCCAGCACCACAATTCAAAGGCATCAATTCTTCAGCGGTCAGCTTTCTTTATGGTCCAGCTCTCACTTCCATACAACACTACAGGAAAAACCATAGCTTTGACTATTCAGACTTTTGTTGGCAAGGTGATGTCTCTGCTTTTTAAGATGCTGTCAAGGTTTGTCATTGCTTTCCTCCCAAGAAGCAGGACCCATACTGGGGAGAAACCACATAAATGCATGGAATGTGGAAAGAGCTTTAGTCAGAGTAGTCAGCTTAGGGTACATCAAAGGACCCATACTGGAGAGAAACCACATAAATGCATGGAAGGTGGAAAGAGCTTTAGTCGCAGTGATGCCCTTAGATTACATCAAAGGACCCACACTGGGGAGAAACCACATAAATGCATGATATGTGGAAAGAGCTTTACTCAGAGTTCTAAGCTTAGGTTACATCAAAGGACCCACACTGGGGAGAAACCACATAAATGCATGGAATGTGGAAAGAGCTTTAGTCAGAATGGTCAGCTTAGGGGACATCAAAGGACCCACACTGGGGAGAAATCATATAAATGCATGGAATGTGGAAAGAGCTTTACTCAGAGTTCTAAGCTTAGGTTACATCAAAGGACGCACACTGCGGAGAAACCACATAAATGCATGGAATGTGGAAAGAGCTTTAGTCAGAATGGTCATCTTAGGTTACATCAAAGGACGCACACTGGGGAGAAACCACATAAATGCATGGAATGTGGAAAGAGCTTTAGTCAGAATGGTCATCTTAGGTTACATCAAAGGACCCACACTGGGGAGAAACCACATAAATGCATGGAATGTGGAAAGAGCTTTAGTCAGAATGGTCATCTTAGGTTACATCAAAGGACCCACACTGGGGAGCTTCAGGATCTGTCCTTCCAGTGAGCACTGAGGGTTGATTTCCTTTAGAATGGATAGCTACCTCCTCCAGCACCACAGTTCAAAAGCATCAATGCTTTGTCAGCTTTCTTTATGGTCCAGCTCTCGCTTAAATACATCACTACTGGAAAAACCATAGCTTTGACTATGCGGACCTTTGTCGGCAAGTTGATGTATCTGCTTTTTAAGATGCTGTCTAGGTTTATAATTGCTTTCCTCTGAAGAAGCAGATGTTTTAATTTTTTTGGCTGCTGTCACCATCTGCAGCGATCATGGAGCCCAAGAAAGAACACTTTGTCACTGCCTCCATGCCGTTCTATTTCCCAGGAGGTGATGGGCCTAGTGGCCACGATCTTAGTTTTTTTTTTTTTATGATGAGCTTCAGACTGTGTTTGGCGCTCTCCCTTTCACCCTCATTAAGAGATTCTTTCTGCCATCAGAGTGGGATCATCTGCATATCTGAGGTTGATATTTCTTCCTGCAATCTTGATTCTGGTTTGGGATTCCTCCAGTCTGGCCTTTCGCATGATGTATTCTGCATGTAAGTTGAATAAGCAGGGGCAAAATATACAGCCTTGTCGTCCTCCTTTCCCAATTTTGAACCAATCAGTGTTTCCATATCCAGTTCTGACTGCTGCTTCCTGTCCCACGTATTGGTTTCTCAGGAGATAGATAAGGTGGTCAGGCGCTCTACTTTCTTTAAGTAGAGCTTAAACTTTGCCAAAGTTTGTTGTGGCCTACACAGTCAAAGGCTTTTGCGTAGTCTGAAGCAGAAGTAGATGTATTTCTGGAATTCTCTGGCTTTCTCTATAATACAGCGCATGCTGGCAATTTGGTCTGTAGTTCCTCTTCCACTTTGAAATTCAGCTTGTACTTCTGGGAGTTCTTGGTCCACATACTCTGAAGCCTACCTTGGAGGATTTTGAGCATAACCTTGGTAGCGTGTGAAATGAGTGCAGTTATACATTAGTTGGAGCATTCTTTGGCACTGCCCTTCTTTGGGATTTGGATATAGACTGATCTTTTCCAGTCCTCTGGCCACTGTTGAGTTTTCCAAACTAACTGGCATGTTGAATGTAGTACCTTAACAGCATCATCTTTTAAGATTTTAAATAGTTCCATTGGAATGCCACTACCTCCACTGACCTTGTTGTTAGCCATGCTTTGTAAGCCCCACTTGACTTCACTCTCCAGGATGTCCGGCTCAAGGTCAGCAACCACACTATCTGGGTTGTCTGGGACATCCAGATCTTTCTGATATAATTCCTTCTTGCCATCTCTTGATATCTTCTGCTTCTGCTAGGTCTGTTCCTGTGAGGGTTCGCTAGTCTTCGCCTCCCCCATTTCCAATAAATCATGAGACGTTTTCAAATCAACAAATCGGCTTCATTTATTAACGGAGGGATAGGTAGAGAAATGTCCAACAAACTGGGAACAAACTGAGGGAGTAACAGCTCCAACAGGGGCAACCAATCTTCATTTCCAAAAGGGTTAGATGACTTCGGGGCCCATGGACCAGCCTGAACCCTTTTGGGGTTTTGGGGTACCCCATCTTCAGGATCGGGGATTAACAGAGGGGTGGTCTCCTCATCCCCACTCCATCCCCAGAATGGGGATCCTTCACCAAGCTGGGTGTCCCAGGGCCCAGGAAGCACCCCAGCTTTCTCAACTCCTCCATATGCCATGCCCTTTTTGCCTCACGTTCCCTCTCCACAGCCTCCTTCTCTTCCCTCAGCTTACGCTGCCACTCTCGGGTCTCGGTCTCTCCCCAGTACAACGGGCATTGAGGCAGTCCCCTCTTCCTTCGGTTTTCTGCCTCTTCCTTAGGCACTCGGACCTGTTCCCACTTCCCAGTCCATGGGTCCCGCATCCACACGAACTCCCATCCACCCAGGATGATGTCCCGAGTACCAACCAACTCCCCTGCTCCTGCCTCCGCTACTGCCCTTCCCCCTCCTCCTTTCCCGCCAAAACCCGTGGTGTCTGGGTCGTCACAGATAACCCTTTCAGTCCCTTTTCCAAGTCAGTAGTGTCCACAGCTTGATGTATCAACTTGGAAGGGAAAAGACGAGGAGCTGTCTGCGTGCCTACAGTCGCCTTGGGGTGAGACGGCACTCCTATCAGCACTTCTTGACCCGGAGTTCGGGTGCTACAGTCCCATTTTTGTCCTTTATCATGTCCATCTTTGCACAAAATGTTCCTTTAATATCAACAATTCTCTTGAACAGATCTCTGTTTTTTCCTTTTCTATTTTAGACCAGATGGACGGGGCATAAATCAAATAAATAAATAAATAAATATTATTTTCCTCTATTTCTTTGCACTCTTCATTTAAGAAGGCCTTCTTGTCTCTCCTTCCTATTCTTTGGAAGTCTGTGTTCAGTTTTCTGTAACTTTCTCTATCTCCTTTGCATTTTGTTTTTCTTCTGTGCTATTTGTAAGGCCTGGTTCAACAGCCACTTTGCTTTCTTGTATTTTCTTTACTTTGGGATGGTTTTTGTTATTGCCTCCTGTACAATGTTACGAGCCTTCATCCATAGTTCTTCAGGAACTCTGTCCACCAAATCAAGTTCCTTAAATCTGTTCTTTACTTCCACTGTGTATTCGTAAGGGATTTGGTTTAGATCAGAGGTAATCAACCTCCGGTCTGCCTGAGCCGGATCGGGCCCTGAAGAAAGACCTCCTCCCCTGCATGCAGTCTCCTCCCCACAGCTGCTTTGTGTATACACACATGCCAGCACCAGCATGAGCAGTCCTTCACAAATACACACGCAAAGCAGCTATGGGGAGGGGAGGGAGTGCGGGGGGACCGGGAGGTCTGTCTTTGCGGCATGGTGGTTGTGATAGTAACAGGGGTGGCCCAGAGCTGAGAGGCTGAGCATGGCCGGGTGCTGTGGCTGCTCGCCTCTCGGTGGGCTCCAACAAGGCTGGGGTGGACACTCCTAGCCACCCTCAGCAGCCCTCCTTTTCCCCTGAATCTGCCAGCCTTCCCAGGGCCCCCTTCCTGAAGGAGGCATGAGGATCCAGGGATGAGGTGAGGCATTGCCAAGCTGTCAGGCGGGCTCTGTCAACACAAGTCAGGAGGGTGGGGAATGGGCGCCACTTGACAGGAGGGAGGGAAGAGTTGTCATCAGGCAAAATAGGGTGAGTGGAGGTGAAGGGGCTCTCTAGGAATCTGCTCTCCACCACCCTCACAAGGGCAGCACTGGGTACGAATGGAGAGCATGTCTCTCTCTCAGCGGGGGGGGGGCAACTGGAGGGAGATGAGTGGGCTCAAAGCCACGCCTAGATCCCTGGGGAGGAGGGGAGGGGGAGGAAGCCTGAAAGTCCCCATTCCCCCTTCATGGTCCATGTCTTTTTTATTTGTTGTTCCATTTTTCTCCTTCCAAGCCTTGGTGAAAGTTTCCGTGATGTCCAAGCTGAGGAGGGAGTTGGGAATTATTCACATGTCGCTTAATTCCCTTCTCGTCTTTACATCTATGGGTCTTTTCCCCGTTTCTCTTCACCCCCTTCTTCCTGGTGGACTTTGAACCTCATCTCCTCCTCATCCCGGTCGTTTTCCAGCATCTCCCGCCTGCCTCAACATCCCCCTCCATTTATCATCTAAACACCCACGCTCGTTGGACTTACCTTCCTTCCTTCCTTCTGAAGGTGCCAGAATTTGTAGTTTTCCCTACAGAATTACAGCAACCCCCCCCATGTGCTACTAATCCTCCTGCTCTTTCTTGTCACCTTACATTGTCTTTTCCCCCCCCCTAAGGGTATGCACTCAGATATCTGCCCTAAATAGCTTCTTCCCCCACTTTTGTTTGCTTATTTCTTCAGTACCAAAATGAAGAACAATGGGTTGGTAATGGATTTGCTGTTCTCTTTGGCTTGAATTAAAGCACCGCTGAACCGGCACCAGTGGCTGCTCCCCAGGGCGGCTGCGTGGGTCCTCGTTGCTCCTTGCCATTTGAATTTCCCACCACAGAGAGCAGGGAGGAGGGCCCCCGGCCTCGTTGGAGCCCATCAAGAGGTGAGTGGCCAAGGGAGCCCCCCAGCCATGCCCAGACTCCCAGGCTTCCGCCACCGCTGGCACGTGCTCCCTCACCCCTTCACGTATGCTCCTGCATGCAGGGTGGGCAGGCACTCCTGCGCATGTACGAAGCATTGGGAGAAGAGGCCAGAGGCGTGCACACTCAACAACCTCTTTGCGCATGCGTCAGAAAGCATGAGCACCTCCCTCAGAGGCTCAGCCAGTCTGGAGTATGAAAAAGGTTGAAGACCTCTGGTTTTGATTATACCTGACTAAGCCCATGGTTTTTCCTACTTTCTTAAGTTTAAGCTTGAATTTTGCTATAAGAAGCTGATAATCAGAGTCACAATTGGCTCCAGGTCTTGTTTTTGCTGACTGTATAGAGCTTCTCCATCTTTGGCTGCAGAGAATATAATGAATCTGATTACAGTATTGCCCATCTAGTGATTTCCATGTGTAGAGGCACCACTTGTGTTGTTGGAAAACAATGTTTGTGATGACCAGCTTGTTGTCTTGATGAAACTCTATTAGCCTTTGCCCTGCTTCGTTCTGGACTCCAAGGCCAAACTTCCCTGTTGTTCCTTTTATCTCTTGGCTCCCTACTTTAGCATTCCAATCCCCTGGAATGAGAAGAACATCTTTCATTGGTGACAATTATAGAAAGTGTTGTAAGTCTTCATAGGATTGGTCAATTTCAGCCTCTTCAGTATTGGTGGTTGGTGCATAAACTTGGATTACTGTGATGTTGAAACGTCTGCCTTGGATTTGTATTGAAATCATTCTATCACTTTTGAGATTATATCCCAGTAGAGCTTTGCCCAGTCTTGTTGACTATGAGGGCTACTCCCATTTCTTCTACGGGATTCTTGCCCACAATAGTACAGTAGATATGATAACTATCTGAAGTGAATTTGCCCATTCCCATCCACTTATTTCACTGATGCCCAGCATGTCAATGTTTATTCCTGCCATCTCCTGTTTGACTACATCCAGCTTCCCAAGGTTCATAGATCTTACATTCTAGGTTCCTATGCAGTACAGTGGTGCCTCGCTTACCGATTACCTCGTTAAATGATGAATCCGCTTTATGATGTTTTTTTTTGCGATCAGTATTGTGATTGTAAAATGATGTTCCTATGGGGAAAATTCGCTTCACGATGATCAGTTCCCTGCTTCGGGAACCGATTTTTCACAACAATGGTTTTGGAATAGCTAATCGGCGGCTGTCAAAATGGCTCCCCGCTGTGCAAAATGGCTTCCCGCTGTTTTTTAGCACGGATTCCTCGCTTAACAGGTACCAGGAAATGGCCACCCTATGGAGGATCTTCACTGCCCGACGAGGCATTTCGCCCATTGGAACGCATTGAATGGTTTTCAATTCATTTCAATGGTTTTTTCATTTCGCTTGACTACGATTTCACTTAACAGCGATTTGAATGGAACGGATTATTGTTGTCAAGTGAGGCACCACTGTATTTTTCTTTGCAGCATCGGACATTCCTTTCACTTCCAGGCACGTCCACAGCTGAGCGTCCTTTCGGCTTTGGCCCAACCACTTCACTACCTCTGAAGCTGCTTGTAATTGTCCTCCGCTCTTCCTCAGTAGCATGTTGGACGCCTTCCGACCTGAGGGGCCCATCTTCCAGCATCATATCTTTTAGCCCTTTGTTTCTGTTCATGGGGTTTTCTTGGCAAAGATACAGTGGTGCCTCGCTTAACGGGCAATCTGCATAGTGCAGAAGATTTTGTGATCGCTTTTGCAATCGCATTGCGATGTTCCCTATGGGGCCCCATAGGCCCCCAGCTGGGGGAAAATGCCAGCGGGCGCTGGGGAGGAGGGCGGGGGAGCCGGCCGGTCAGCCAGCCAAAAAAGCGAGGGTGCGCTCGGAAGGAGGAAGGAGGAGCCTTCCTCCGCTCTCCTGGCCAAGCGCCGGCTGAAAAAGCCAGGATGCACTTGGGAGGAGGAGCCTTCCTCCGCCCTCCTGGCCGAGCACCGGCCAAAAAAGCGGGGGTGCGCTCGGGAGGAGGAGCCTTCCTCTGCCCTCCTGGCCAAGTGCCGGCCGGTCAGCTGGCCGAAAAAGCCGGCGTGCGCTCAGGAGGGCGGGGGAACCTTCCCCCACCTTCCTGCCCCAGTGCTGGCACCATCTTCGGCCAGCTGATCGGCGGCTCCAAAATGGCCACTGCAACCATTTTCACGCAATTTCCTCGCTTACCGAGGGTACGAAAATGGCAGTGCTATGGAGGATCTTCGCATAATGGTGAGTTTGGGCCTCATAGGAACGCATCAAACGAAGTTTAATGCGTTTCTGTGGGGTTTTTCCACCCACATTGTGATGTTTCCGGATAGCGACAATCCGGAACGGATTAACGTCGCTATGCGGGGCACCACTGTACATGCATACGTGCATAAATGTGAATTGGGGATGACTCTCCCAAGGTTTCCACAGTTTTTTTAAATTTTCCAAGATCTTTGTCCATCATTTCCCCAACACTTATTGACTCTCTTGCAGAAACATCATTGAAATAAAGTTTGAGGATGGTCTTTGGTCATAAGGAGAGGACATCGAGGGAGAATGTTTCCGTTTTGAATCCCAATGTCAGATCAAGGGATGAATGATACATGAAGACAGAGATTATAGGATCTGATGGACCTCTTCATTGTTGAAAAGAAAACCACAAAGAGAAAATAAAGAGAGGATACAAATTACAATACACACCATCCCATCAGCTGTAATTAACCCACATTACTCACATCAACCTTTCTCCACCTCTTGCCACCTTTCCCCTAGGGACTAGGTCAGGGTTACGATGATGGTTATTTTTGCATTTAGTAGCACCCTGTTTTTCTCCAAAAGCACATGGATCATTCTCCTGGGCTACCCCTCTTCCCTTTCCAAAAGAAAAAGTCTTGAAAAATATTCCATATTGCTTTAAACTTGCCATACGCACCATATAATAGTTAATTCCTTTTCTTCTTTCTTCCTTTGGTTATTATTAACTACATTCAATAAGGCAATCATGGATTCAATCAAGTTATTTTGCCTAATCTCTTTTAAAACCAGCATCCTTTCCTTCCTACCACATATGTAAATATTTTACACCTTCAGCACAGAGATGATGCATTATTATTTAATATATTCAATGCCACCGAAATTAAATGCCCTCTCCATTTTACTTTGTAGCAATTTTCTTTAACCCTTATGGACATTTGTGTTTCATAATTCTGTTATTCCGCATTTTACTCCAATCTTTCCCTTCAGTTTCTTTAACCATGTCTTCCTTTAACACCTGGGATTTATATCCTGCCTCTTCTCATGGTTTGTACATTTTTGTCCTTTATCGTGTCCATCTTTGCACAAAATGTTGTTTTTATCTCCATTTTTCTTGAACAGATCTCTGTTTTTTCCTTTTCTATTATTTTTCTCTATTTCTTTGCTTTGTACAAATATAATATACAATATATAGGGGTATAAAAAGTGATTGGCCCTCTGGATGAGGAGGGACGGAAAGGGGAAGTAAAGGGAGACTTGGAGATTGCAGAGAAATTAAATGAGTTCTTTGAATTTGTCTTCACAACAGAAGACTTTAGGCAGATTCCGCTGCCCAAACAACCTTTGCTGACTAATGAATTGAATCAGATTAAAATAGAAGATTTTAAAAACCTAATTGATAAAGTAAAGATCAATAAGTCACCGGGCCCAGATGGCATCCACCCAATGGTTATTAAGGAACTGAGAAATGAAGTTGTTGTATTCTTAACTAAGATATACAACTTGTCATTTAAAACAGTCCATTCATTATGTTTTACTTGCGAGTAGACTCTGCTATTTTTGTTCACATTGGAGGCACACATTTCTACCAATGGGGAATATCTACACTCTGAGAAGCTGGAAATAGATTTTCTGTCATTGGCAGGCTTCACTTCTCTCTCTCTCCCTCCCTTTTTCACATGTTTTTTTTTTAGCAGCAGCAGAAGTGGATCTGTATAATTCTGATTCTTCTCTTTGCGACCTGGTGGGGAAAGGAAAGGAAAGGGGAGGGCCTCTCACTGGGGATCCAGCCAAGGGTTGGGCTCTGTCTCTGAAGATCATGAGAAAAGAAGGGCCCTCATGGCTGCCTCAAGGCCAGCAGAAGGAGGAGGGGGGGAGTTCTTGTGGCCCTTCCATTGCCATGAGTATTGTTATAAATCCCGGCTGAGCCCTCGGATCCTGTCCTAGAGAGATCGGCTGCTCGAAGTCATGGGAGTTTCCCGTCTTGGCTCAGGCCTTTCTTGGCTTTTCTCAGCCCAAGGAGCCTTTGTTGTTTCTTCTGGCCGGCATCAGGGCCAGAGCCAGCCTGTGGACATCCCCACGTCATCAGATATACGGAAAGATCATAGATCATAGGCATCCTTCAGTCTCGAGAGACTATGGTATCGTGCTCTGTATGGAGGACTTGGAACAGCATATCGTGTGGCTGAGAAGGCCAATTCGAGAGTGACAATCCCTTCCGCACTGGAGACAAATCCAATCTGTCCCCTGTCCAGCTCCCTGGTTTTGCTTGTTTCGGGACTGCCTCTTTGCCTCAGTCTGCTGTACAAGTGTCTCTTCAAATTGGGAGAGGCCATGTTGCACTGCCTGCCTCCAGGCTGAATGCTCAGACGTCAAGGTTTCCCATCTGTTGAGGTCCATTCCTAAGGCCTTCAGATCCTGCTTGCAGATGTCCTTGTAATGCAGCTGTGGTCTCCCTCGGGGGCGGCTTCCCTGCACTAATTCTCCATACAGGAGATCTTTTGGAATCCGACCATCAGGCATTCTCACGACGTGCCCAAGCCAACGTAGACGGCGCTGTTTCAATATTGTATACATGCTGAAAATTCCAGCTCGTTCTAGGACTACTTTATTTGGAACTTTGTCCTGCCAGGTGATACGGAAACAGAGTGAAAATAATAGGTGAAATATCCGTTTCATAACAGAGCACAGCTGAGAATAAAACCAAGGCAGAACCTGGGGATCTTGCGACCAGGGATCAGAGCTCACAGGGGTTTGACAGGGAGCAGAAAGGAAGGAAAGGGAGGAAGGAAAAGTTTTAATCTGGAGGAAGTGGGACAAAAGAAAGGGGAGAGACCCAGGAGAGGAGGGCAGATCAGTGGACTTGTCCAGCTACATTTCAGGTAACACAATAAAGGGAAAGGGTATTAAATCCGTCCCGCCACTGCTTAGGCTTTTTTCTTCTGGTTTTTGGCTTGTTTTGATCTTTTTATTGATGATTTAATTTTATTGCCTTTTTTGGACTGTAAACCGTGCGCAGAGTAGATCCGTCTAGGTGGGCGGTATAAAAGCTAAATAAATAATAGACAAAGAGATCAAAGCAAAAAGGTCAAAGGGACGATGGGGGGAAGAGATGCTTCAGTTGTGAGGATCTGCAAATGTTTGTGCAAAGTTTGTCTTTGTGCCTGAGTGTGATATGGTGTGCGCATGCAAGGCGTGTCAACCGGGCGGCCCTGTGGGGAAGAAGCCTTGAGAGAACCAGAGCAGTGAGAAGAGCTCTAAAAGGAAGTCGAAGTCTAATGTCCATCATCCTTGGGAGTCTCGAGCAGAAAGCTTCGTGTCAACGGAGGCGCTGGAGGAGAAAGAGCAGCAGCGAAAGGGAAGACCCAGGAGGACCGAGGCCTCCACCCCCCCCCCGAGCGTGGGGCATCTAGTTCTGGTTGCTGCCCCTCAAA
This sequence comes from Pogona vitticeps, assembly GCF_051106095.1. Lineage (NCBI taxonomy): Eukaryota > Metazoa > Chordata > Lepidosauria > Squamata > Agamidae > Pogona > Pogona vitticeps. The sequence continues at coordinate 127,036 of NC_135799.1, forward strand.
AAAGACAAGGGTGGAGCTGGAGGGGAGGCAGAAGGGAGGGAGCCAGAGGAGGGGGGCAGAGGGGGCACCTCCTCTGGATGAGCGCCTGGCATGATTCAGATATATGAAATTATGAAGGGGGGTGGATCAAATGGATAGAGCAGAAAGCTCTTTCCCCTCTCATGCAATATCAGAACCCTCAGCGGGGGGACCTCCACTCCAATGGGGTGCTGCTAGAGTAAGAACCGAGAAAATATTTCTTGACTTAGCATGTTAGTCTGTGGAACTCCTTGCCACAGGATGTGGTGTCCGGTAGGGTATCCCAGAGAGCAAGGCGCCCCTTGCCCCGAACCCCCCAGCCCTGGGTTCCCTCCTTGTCCCCCTTCAGGGAGGAAGCCGGGGGGGGCGAGGGGGGGCGGCGGGGGTGGATCCTGGCCTGGAAGGCGGGAAAACAGCAGCGGTTTCCTCCCCCCCAATAGCTCCTCCCGCCCATTCCCCCACTTTGATCCACGGGGGGGGCAGTGGAGTCGTTCGTGTGTGTGTGTGTGTGTGTGTGTGTGTGTGTGTGTGTGTGTGTGTGTGTGTGTGTGTGTGGCCCATAGGCAGCCCCCCTTCCCCGCCCCTCAGGATGGGAAGAGAGGAGGAGCCGCGAGGGGGGGGAAGGGGCGGGGGGGGTTCCTCTCCTCCCTCCCCCCTCCGTCCCTCCGTCCCTCCGTTCCTTCTTTCCCACGCCGCTGGCCTCGCCCCACCCCCGTCCTCTTAAAGACTGTTTGTTTACTAAGCGATTACCCGACGATGATGATGATGATGATGACGACGACGACGATGAGCAGGACGCGAAAGGCTGAGGGGGGGGAACGGAAAGAGAGGAAGAAGGTAGAGCTACGAAAGTGGGGGAGGAGGGGCTGCTTTCGGCGCTGCTTCTCCCCCCCACCGGGACCGGAAGTGGAGGCCATGCCCCTCCCTCCCTCCTTCTCCCCCTGCCCCTCCTCCCTGTTTCTTTCTTGCCTCTTTCCGGCTTCAGGATCGGACGGAGGTGGGGCCATTTGGGGGGGAGAGGAGGGAGGGGGAAGAGCAGTGGGGGGGTCCATAGAAAGAGGTTCCCACTCGTTCCCCCCCACACTCCTCGGGGAGGGGGGGTCCCAGGAGGGGCCTTTCCGTTCCTCTTCCCCTTCTCTCTCTGTGTGTATGTGTGTGTGCATGTGGAAAGAGAGATGGGAAGTCAGGGCAGGGCCAAGATCCCGATACTCCGAGCCCCCCTTCCAAGCAAGGCACCCGGGCCCTCTGTTTGTGTCTGTGTGTTTGTGTGTATAAAATCTTAAAAGATGATGCTGTTAAGGTGCTACATTCAATATGCCAGCAAATTTGGAAAACTCAACAGTGGCCAGAGGACTGGAAAAGATCAGTCTACATCCCAATCTCAAAGAAAGGCAGTGCCAAAGAATGCTCCAACTACCGTACAATTGCACTCATTTCACACGCTAGCAAGGTTATGCTCAAAATCCTACAAGGTAGGCTTCAGCAGTATGTGGACCGAGAACTCCCAGAAGTACAAGCTGGATTCCGAAGAGGCAGAGGAACTCGAGACCAAATTGCTAACGTGCGCTGGATTATGGAGAAAGCCAGAGAGTTCCAGAAAAATATCCACTTCTGCTTCATTGACTACACAAAAGCCTTTGACTGTGTGGACCAAAACAAACTATGGCAAGTTCTTAAAGAAATGGGAGTGCCTGACCACCTTATCTGCCTACTGAGAAACCTATATGTGGGACAGGAAGCAACAGTTAGAACTGGATATGGAACAACTGATTGGTTCAAAATTGGGAAAGGAGTACGACAAGGCTGTATATTGTCCCCCAGCTTATTCAACTTATATGCAGAATACATCATGCGGAAGGCTGGACTGGAGGAATCCCAAACCGGAATTAAGATTGCCGGAAAAAATATCAACAACCTCCGATATGCAGATGATACCACTCTGATGGCAGAAAGTGAGGGGGAATTAAGGAACCTTGTAATGAGGGTGAAAGAGGAGAGTGCAAAAAATGGTCTGAAGCTCAACATCAAAAAAACCACAATGATGGCCACTGGTCCCATCACCTCTTGGGAAATAGAAGGGGAAGATATGGAGGCAGTGACAGATTTTATTTTCTTGGGCTCCATAATCACTGCAGATGAAGACAGTAGCCACGAAATTAGAAGACGTCTGCTTCTTGGGAGGAAAGCGATGACAAACCTTGACAACATCTCAAAAAGCAGAGACATCACTGTTACATACAGCACTGATGTTACCTGTCTGTCATGGGTTTGGAGGGAAAGTTCCAGCCTATGGGGAGTGGAAGGCGGGACATCAGGAGGAGGGGCTGTACTGTATATATATGTGAAGCCTGTGTGGTGAAGTTTGGGAGACGCTGGGATGTGAAGAAGCAGCAGCTGGGAAGAAGAAGCTGGTGTGGGAGTCTGTGTGTCAGACAGGGTACTACTGTGTGTCAGAGTACCAACCTGATAGGTTCAGGTGTCTGTTGGTTAGCCAGAACTGATAGGTTCAGGGTCTGTGCTTCAAGTTAAGGGTTCTGTGTGAACCAAACTGTATGCATGTATGAATGAGAGTAAGCCACGTTACTTTATCTTATTCACCTGATTATTTTATTTTCCCTGTGTGTTGTATTTAAATAAACCTTGTTCTTTTATTTGTTTAAAAATCCATCCCTGGTCTGTGTGACTTCTTATAGGGAATGGTTGGTGGCAGCTTAGTTAAGTGTGGCAGATCCCAGTAGGTCTGGGTTTGTCACATTGATTGGTGTCCAGCGTGTGGGATACGACTGGTCCTGTTGTCCAGTGGTACAGCAAAGCCTTGGCAAGTGTGCCCAGAGCAAGGGGGGTCTAGTCAGGGACAATCTGAGGCGCGTAGGTAATCTTCTAGGTGTACCTCAGGGGGAGGTGCGCTAGTGGAAGAACGTGCCAACTGGGGAGACTAGATTAAGGTGCTCTGAGGCCGCCTGGTTTTGGCGGGAAAAAAGCTGAGGCAAAACTGTGTAGTAGCAGTGATCTAGCCTGCCTGCTGAGAGGCCCAGCAGAGGGGGGTAGACGCAAACTCGCTACTGTTGCAAGTTAAGTGCTGAAGAACAGCAGCAATCTATAGAAAGCTGGTTCTGAGGCAAAAGAGAAAAAAAGTGGTCGTTTTATTTTGAGGCTTGACTTTTTAAAGCAGCCTGTTCTGAGGGGGGATTATGCCCTTGACTCGAAGCCAAATGGCAGAAATGGGTGAAGTGAAAGACCCCCAGGTTGACCAAGGTTCTGAGGAGGAATTTAGCTCAGTGCAGGGTGACAGCACGGGAGAACAGAACCCAGAGCTCAGAAAATTGCTCATAGCCCAACAGCATGAACTGAGGGTGAGGGAAATGGAGGAAAGATTAGAGTGAGAGAGAATGGAAAAGGAAGAAAGATTAGAGAGACAGAGAATGGAATTGGAATTGCAGAGAGAGAAAATGGCGTTTGAATTAAGAAAATTGGAACTGATGAACCAGAATAATAATAACAATAGGGATTCTGAGGGAGGCCAGTTGTCTAAAGCTGACCTGAAGAAATTCCCTGTATACCACAAGGGAGATTGTCCTGAGGTGTTCTTTTCCTTAGTGGAAAGAGCGTTTGTGGACTTCTCAGTGAGGGAAACTGAGAAGATGACCATCATGCGATCTTTAATCAGTGGTAGCCTGGCTGAGGTCTATGCCGAGATGCCTGAGGAACTGATGAAAGATTTTGCAGAGTTTAAAAAACTGGTGTTTGCAAGACATGGGATAAATGCGGAACAGCTGAGGCAAAGATTTAGGTCAATCACCAAAAAGCCAGAGCAGACTTTTACCCAAGTGGGGGCCCAATTGGTGAGGCTGCTTGAGAAATGGCTATCGCAGGAGGGGACAGAGACCTTTCAACAGCTTAAAGATTTGATAGCGCTGGAACAGTTCTATTCAGTCCTGCATGGGGAATTGAAATTCCAGGTGAGGGAAAGGAAACCAAAATCTGTGGCAGAAGCAGCCGAGATCGCAGATTTTATTTCCCAAATAAGAAAGCCCTTGGGTGAGGGGAAATCTGTAGGTAAACCCAAAGAAACCTACAGCAAGTACTCTCAGGGACCAGGGAAAAGCCAGCAAGGGGGAGGGGCCCATGGTGAAGGGAAGCCCTCAGACATGAAACCAAGACCTCAGATTTTGGAGGGAAAACCAAAACAAGATGAGAGAGAATCAAAATACCCCAGAAAATGTTATTTCTGTCAGGGAAAGGGCCATCTAATCTCAGAGTGTGAGAAATTAAAGCAGCTAAAAGGAATTGTGCCTCAGGATTCTAGTGGAACCAAGCCAAAAGCTGTGTTCTGTGTCCAGAAAGAGCAAGGCTCATTGTCACTGAGGGAGCCTGTTGCCATGGCGACTCAATCTGGAACAGTGACATCTGCTGATCAGGCTGAGGAAAATGGTCCTCTTGTAGAGGTCAGGCGCTGCTTGCTCGTGAGAACAGATTCTCAGTTGTTTGAGACAGCAGGGGTGGACGTAGGAGTACTTGACCGTCAGTATCGGGGCCTGCGGGACACTTGTTCTCAGGTGACCCTGTGCCATCCAGATATTATTCCTAGGGAGTATGTAATCCCAAATGAGAGCATGAAGGTGGCAGGGATTGAGGGGCAGGTAATCTCACTGCCAATCGCAGAGGTACCTGTCAACTTTCAAGGCTGGAGGGGAGTTTGGCGGCTAGCGATTTCATCGACTCTGCCAGCAGCCGTGCTCGTGGGAAATGACCTGGCTGAACATGTGAAACGGGTGCTAGTGATTACACGTTCACAAGCCACCACGGGGACAGTTCAAGGGGGTGATGATGAGCCAGAGACGGAAGCAGAGGGGAGTTCAGAAGCTGTGGTGGAAACCTTAACCACAGACAGCAGATTTGGACAAGAGCAAAAGGCAGACGCCACTCTCCAAAAGTGTTTTGAACAGGTGACTGACGCCCAGCTAACACCTGAAACCCCAGTGAGATTTCTGGAGAAAAAGGGGATTTTATATAGAGAGACCCTGAGGAATACCTCAAAAGGGGGAGATGGGATCAGAAGTCAGCTGGTGGTACCTGAAAAGTATCGCCCCATGATCTTACAAAGGGGGCACTCTGACAGGTTTGCTGCACACTTAGGGGTGAACAAAACACAGCAGAGAATTACACAGAATTTTTACTGGCCTGACATAGGGGAGCAGATCAGGGAGTTCTGTAAACAATGTGATGTGTGTCAAAGGCAGGGGAATAGCCGCGACAGGACCAAAGCAAAGTTGTGCCCTTTGCCTGTGATTGACACTCCGTTCAAATGCATAGGGGTGGATATTGTGGGACCTTTGCCCAAGGCCACAAAGAGGGGGAACAGGTTCATTCTCACAATTGTGGACCATGCCACAAGGTACCCTGAAGCCATACCCTTGACTAACATTGAAACTAACACAGTGGCAGATGCCTTGGTGGGGTATATGTCCAGGATGGGATTTGCCTCAGAAAAAATCACAGATTTGGGCGCATCGTTCACATCAAAGCTCATGAAACGCTTATGGCAAATCTGTGGAATTAAGCACAAGGAAACCACTGCCTATCATCCTGAAAGTAATGGGTTAACTGAGAAGTTCAATGGGACTCTAATGCGCATGATTAGGGCTTACTTGGCAGAGAATCCAAACAATTGGGACCAGAAGCTGCAATCCCTTTTGTTTGCTTATCGATCAGTGCCACAAGCCAGTACCGGGTTCAGTCCATTTGAACTTTTATTTGGGAGAAGGGTGAAAGGGCCCCTTGATTTGATCAAACAAAATTGGGAGCAGATCACCCAGGATGACCCACAAGATGTTGTGACATATATAGACTCTTTAAGGAAAAACCTAAAGAGAAATCTAGAGCTGGCAGTAGAGACCCTGCAAGCTCCAAAGGTCAGAAAGAAAACTTGGGATGACCAGGAAGGCAGGGAGAGGCACTTTAATCCAGGGGAGGAAGTGCTTTGGCCTAGGCCTTGCAAAGGGAACAAACTGCAGCTGGGTATCCCAGAAACAAAATATTTGGGTCACATGGTAGGGGGAGGAGTGATAAAACCCCTGGAGGCCAAAATAGAAGCTGTTCGTGATTGGCCTAGACCCAACACCAAGAAAAAAGTCAAATCATTTCTTGGGTTGGTGGGCTACTACAGAAAGTTCATCCCGAGGTTTAGTGAGATTGCGGCTCCGCTGACCGATCTGACGAGGAAGAAGACTGATGACCGCATCCCGTGGACCAGCGACTGTGAGGCGGCGTTCCAGAGGTTGAAGCAGGCCCTCATCAACTATCCAGTGCTGCGCGCTCCAGACTTCGACCGGGAGTTCATCGTCTACACCGATGCGTCTAACAGCGGGGTAGGAGCAGTTCTGTGCCAGGAGGATGAGAATGGTGACCAGCATCCAGTGTCCTACCTGAGTAGGAAACTTCAAAAAGGTGAGAGACATTTGGCAACCGTGGAGAAGGAGTGTTTGGCCATAGTCTACGCGATCCAGAAGGCCAAGCCTTACATCTGGGGAAGACATTTTGTTCTGTGCACTGACCATTCACCACTGCAATGGTTAAAGACAATGAAAACCCACAATAGCAAACTTATGAGGTGGGCTTTAAACCTACAGGACTATGACTTTGAAGTGAAAGTGGTCAGAGGGTCAGTGAACTGTGTTGCTGACGCCTTGTCAAGAAGACCTGAAGATTGAAGACGGCGAAAGAACATGGACTATGTATATATATTGATGACAAAAAGTTAAATGTACCTATTTTTTGAACTTGGTTTGTATGAATAAAGGTAAATTGATGTAATGTATATGGTAAATGTTTAAATGCCTAATTGCTATGGTTAACTTAGAGTGTAAGTATAAGTAAGTATGATATTGTATGTATAACTGTTTTTGTGTGTTTTATCCAGGTTGTTTTTTTGGTGAAAAGCACCTTAGCTTTCCCCCTACAAAACAACTTATAAAGAGGGGAGGTGTTACATACAGCACTGATGTTACCTGTCTGTCATGGGTTTGGAGGGAAAGTTCCAGCCTATGGGGAGTGGAAGGCGGGACATCAGGAGGAGGGGCTGTACTGTATATATATGTGAAGCCTGTGTGGTGAAGTTTGGGAGACGCTGGGATGTGAAGAAGCAGCAGCTGGGAAGAAGAAGCTGGTGTGGGAGTCTGTGTGTCAGACAGGGTACTACTGTGTGTCAGAGTACCAACCTGATAGGTTCAGGTGTCTGTTGGTTAGCCAGAACTGATAGGTTCAGGGTCTGTGCTTCAAGTTAAGGGTTTTGTGTGAACCAAACTGTATGCATGTATGAATGAGAGTAAGCCACGTTACTTTATCTTATTCACCTGATTATTTTATTTTCCCTGTGTGTTGTATTTAAATAAACCTTGTTCTTTTATTTGTTTAAAAATCCATCCCTGGTCTGTGTGACTTCTTATAGGGAATGGTTGGTGGCAGCTTAGTTAAGTGTGGCAGATCCCAGTAGGTCTGGGTTTGTCACAATCACCTTGCCAACAAAAGTCCGCATAGTCAAAGCTATGGTTTTCCCTGTAGTGATGTATGGAAGTGAGAGCTGGACCATAAAGAAAGCTGACCGCTGAAGAATTGATGCCTTTGAATTGTGGTGCTGGAGGAGGCTCTTGAGAGTCCCCTGGACTGCAAGGAGAACAAACCTATCCATTCTGAAGGAAATCAACCCCGAGTGCTCCCTGGAAGGACAGATCCTTAAGCTGAGGCTCCAGTACTTTGGCCATCTCATGAGAAGAAAAGACTCCTTGGAAAAGTCCTTGATGTCAGGAAAGTGTGACGGCAAGAGGAGAGAAGGGGACGACAGAGGATGAGATGGTTGGACAGTGCCGTCGAAGTGACCAACATTTGACCCAACTCCGGGAGGCAGTGAAAGATAGGAGGGCCTGGCGTGCTCTGGTCCATGGGGTCACGAAGAGTCGGACACGACTAAATGACTAGACGACAACATTTGTGTATATGTGTTTTCTCGCAGAATCCCCTCAGGCTCGTCTCTCCCCCCCCCCGTTTTGCTTGTTTTCCCCTTCCCCCACACAACCTTCTCCAGCCGTGACCCCTCCCCCCAGGAAACCCCTTTTGTTGGAAAGCTTGGGGGAAGTTCCATGAAAGCCCCAAGTGGGAATTGGGGGTTTTTTTTGAGGCGGGTGGAGAAGGGGAGAAGGGAGGCTGCAAGGGGGCAGGAGTGGAGGTGGGGGGATAGGAGGGGGCTCAAATAAATGGGCCTTGGACGGGAGGGGCAGAAGACAAGGGGTTGGCTGGGAGGGAAGGATGATGTGGATCCATTGGTCCAGATAGGCGGGGTACAAAGCAAATAAATAAATAAATAAATAAAATAATGAGGATGATATTTCATTTCTGTGCACATCTGACAGCCAAGGCGGTTGCTGATGCCCCTGCAAGGGAGGGAAGTTCCTAGAAGGCGAACCAGGCCCTGACCTGAATCCTGACCCTTCATCCTCCCCACCCCCTTCTCTTCCCACCCACAACCATGGGGGGGCAGGAGAGGCCCTGGGGGGGAGAGGGGCTGCCGGTTTCCTACCCTGTGTGGAGTCTTGTGTGGGGTGTGCTGATGATGATTTTTAGTTTAAAAAAAAATTCTCAGGAAATTATCTGAATCTTCCAGGAAGAGACTTTCTTAGAGGCAGGAAATTCAGTCATTAGATTGCTAATTAGCTTAGAATTCATTCATTCATTCAAAATTACTTTTCTCCTTTTTGCTTATGTCTTAACTGTTTTCGATGGCGCAGGGGACGGAGGTCGGCTGGATGGCCAGACCTTGGGGCCTGAGAGGTTGAGCAAAGGTCCTCCTGGAAGGTCTTAAAAAGCAAATGGAAGGTGTGTGTCATCATCACACGGGTGGTGCCAGACCACCATATTCCGGACAGCCTCTTTCCGGTTTTTCATGCCTCTGTGAAGTAGTATGGGGAATTAATGGAAACCTGAAACTGTAACTTCCAGAAGCCTTCACTTCTGCCTCTGCTGGCCTGGATTTCTGGGAGCGGAAGTCCAAGAACATCCGGAGGCCCAAGGTTGGGGACCCCTTGCTGTAGACGGCTGCCTTGGGTGATTGTCAACCTTCAGCTACCGTTTGTCCTGTCAGGCTTGGCCTCCTTTTTTCCTGCTGGCAAGGTGGGCACAATATTGTGCACCAGTTTTGGGCTATTTCCTGGCTTTTCGAATCGTGGGTATAGAACACACAATCCCCCCCTTCATAAACTGGAGGGTGTTTTTGAAAAGAATTGAATTCTCCAGATTGTCAAAAACACAAAGGCTTCTATGCTAAGGGAAAGTTTTTGGTTTCATCCAATCAAGAAGCCTTCAGAATGATTTGTTTTTTTCTTTTCTCCCAAGGATGGGGTGAGACTCACCTGATTCTCTCCCAATTTTTTCCTGGACGAAAAGGCAACAATCAAGCTCCAAAGCCCCCCAAATACTTGAACAGCAGGTGAGAACTTTCATTCTTTGACATCAGATGTGACACTGTGTTTGTTTATTTATTAGATAATGCTATGACTAGCAGGATGCGAGACGTAAAGCTTACATCAGTATTTCAGAGAATTTTAGCCCAATCGCAGGAAGCATCGGGAGCGTTTGGAGGGTGCTTTCTACCAGACCTTCCATGGTGCCTGGTGAGGGCAAGAGGGGCCACCGAGGTGGGCGTGACAGTGCAAAGGAGACTGAGTTGGTGTGAAATCCCCATATTCTGAGGTTCACTTTGAGTCTCTTCTGTCAACTTCCTTCTGTCGCCCCGTTCTGGAGGCCTCTGGTCTGTGAAAGCAAGCAAACACTGTCAGTTCCCTGGCTGAGTGGAGGTTTCAACACAGGTTGCGTGAGTCCTGTAGTAAAAGCGTTCCTTAGAACTGCCTTTACACGAGACAGAGAGGGATTCAGAATGATCAGTCCCTATTGCCTGCAAAATTGGGCCCTGTAATTTTGCTCTAGGCGACTTCTCACTCCTTCACCCAAGTCTGTCTCGATTTTAAATAAACCATCTGGAAGGTCTGCTCTTCTTCTTTATTTACTTTAGGACCCTCTTTCGGTAGCGTAATGTGGCCAGATCCAAACAATCTTAGTTCTAAAATATCCAATTTACTATAGTAGCTTGGTCTAAACAAGGAGACAGCTTACAGACAATTTGTCTTTTTATATTTTATTACAAAAGATACTATATCAACAAACTTATTTTAACGTCATTTAGTATTTCCAAAATAACCCCCAGCCTTAGCCACCAGTCATTTCCTCTATAAAGTAAAAACAATAAAATGACTAACTAGTTCTTAAATAAGCATTCTTACGCAATCCTTTTGATTAAAGTTCTGTCGGCTGCATTTCTCTCGGTGTCGTCTCTCTTCCTTCATCTCTTCTCCGTCCTCCCCTTCTCCTTCGCCCATCTTCCTTAAATTAAGCAGTTATGTCCTTGTCCATCGGAGCTGAGATAAGATAAGGGTCAACTTGCTCTTCTTAACTCTTTTTTTTTCTTTAGCTGGAGAAGAACTGACCTTGTACATTTTCTCTCTAATTAGCACCTGGGCATAAGCAGATTTCTAGTTTTTTCGTTGCAGCTCTGAACTAAATCCTATGAAATACAACACTATTCTATTTTCATAATCAAATCCATGACAAGTCCCAGTTTTAATGTCTACCACAGTGCTTCTCTGAACATGTGCAGAGTGTTTTTCTTTTGGTTCCCAATCCTGCTGGGCTCAACCCTGTGGTCACCTGTTAGAGATTCCAACCCTGGACAGCCTGGCATGCCCCCCTCCTGGAGTTTCTCCTTTCCTCTTTTGGGATCCAAGAGGGTGAGTTGAACAAGTCACTCCTGCCAGGACCAGCCTCCCTCTAGAGAGCGCTACTCCTTCAGCCAGAGAGCCTCCAGGTATCTATGTACCCCGTTTCAGCTGGGCTGAGTCCCTTTAACCATCAGCTAGGGCGTAGCACAAATCCTTTCCACTAAGCCTGGCCTTAAAGGTTCTCTTGTGCACTTGCTTGTAGCTACCAAGTAAAGACACCTGGGCTTTGTAGTCCCTTAAGACTCACTAAAGCTCAGAGGATTAGGACTCTGTCTGATAGCAATATCATGGCCTTGCCACCCCTGGAAGCAGGCTCAGCAGACTTGCTGTTCAAGAGACCAGTCCTGTAGATTTTTTAAATTTCTTTTTTATTGAAAAAATAAAGTTTCATAGAAAATTCAGTTCGTTGCATAAGCATGGCATAGATTACATTTCCAAGGAATATTGCAGTTAAAATGAATAACAAGTTCCAGCTAAGTAAAAATGGCTAAGATTTCTAAAAAGCTTTCTTCAGGGCAGGCAAAGGGTGAGAGTCCCCCTTCTTCTCTCTGTTCTTCCTACATTCTGAAACCTTAATCCTAACACAAGGGGGGGGGGAAGTCTCTCTAAGACTGAGCAGGAAGTTGGACTTGATGGCCTTCTAGGCCCCCTCCGTTTTTCTATAATTCTATGATTCATTTTCTATTTTACCCAAGTGTGATCCTCAGGGAAACAAGAGTCTGAGTGTCTAAAGAAACTGCCTTAGCCACAGAGCGATGTGGGCTATTTTTGCTCTTCGGGTGGCCTACCTGGTCAGGATGGTGTGCAGGGCTTAAAGTACACAGTCAACAGTATTTTGTCCCCAAATAAGGGGATAATTGGGAATCTAGGGTTAGAAGCTTGCCCATATTTGTCCATTTCCACAACTTCTAGGTTTCACTCAGCCTAGGGTTCAAAGGCTGGTGAACCTGGGAACTCAAGTTGGCCCCTTCCCCTAGTGGAATAGCACCTTTAACATGGTGGGAGTGGTTTATCTGACATGAGTGGTGGAATCGTTTTAGCACTTAATCTTGATGTGTTTTAGTTTTTTGTGAAATTTTTGAGAACTTGCCACAGTTTTCATCTGAAGAGGCAAATGGAAGAGGCTGTAATTTCATTTTGGGAGGGTGCTGTTCTTAAGGTTTATGAGCACAGAGGAAACTTTCTCCGTGCTATTTTGCTTAGCCAGACAAGGCAGAAAAGATGGCTAGGAATGAAGAGGACATTCCTGACATCCCGCATCATGCAGCTGCCAGTCCCCCAGCTGTGATGTCGATTGATAGAATCATTTGACTTTGAAGGGGGCTATCAGTCTATCCCCGTCCCGTGCTCAGTACTATCATATCCAAAAAGGAGAGAGGGGCCTAAGTTAATTCCAACCTGCCAACAAAATTCATAACCTCTTTACACAACCTAGGTCAGCAGGGACACTCTAGGTCAGCAGGGCCACTCACAATTTGTCATGAACTATCAGGGTCCGTCTTCTCTGTTGGTGGTCTAGTCTGGAAAGTGGCTCTGCCCTTTCCTGCCTCCTCCAGCAGCTGACCACTCCACTGAGGAAGTGACACAAGGAAGGGCCAGCTGAGCTCCATTCTGGATAGGTGCCCTACTGGAGAAGAAGGACCCCAGCAGTGCACAGCGAGACATTAATTTCCCAGCTGGCCTGTGGGGTGTGCAAGAGTTTATGTGCTGCATTTCTAATTCTCTATTACGTCTCTCCCCTGAGGCTTCTTTTCTCAAAGCTAAATCTGCCCAATTCTTTCAGTCTTTCTCTGTTGGTTTTCAGTTTTCAAGATGTTTGCAGAGTGTCTGCTTTGTAATCTCCTTCAGAATTTTCCCCAACATGATTGTCAAGGTGTCAGGTCTGCAGTTCCCTGCCTCCCCTTTTTAAACATAGGACTCCTCTTTCATCTCTCTGTCTTCCTCTAACAGGTGAATAAGAAGACAAATGCAATTCTGTGGAGCCAATCGTTCTTTCAGTGGAAAAGAAAAATGTGAGGGACCAAAAAAATTGACATCTTTTAAAGGTGAAAAAGGGAGAAGGGAAGCCAGAAAACAACAGGGAAAAAGAAATGTCCAGCTTCTACTGTTATTGATGTTGATGCACTTCTGATGATCTGAAAAAATCAACAGGGAAAAGGAAGGAAAAAAGTTTCCCTGGGCAGATAAACATTCAGGGGTGCCTCAGATGACAATAGACTTGATAAAGTCCACCCAGAGGAAAACCGAAGTCAATGCATTGAACAAGGAAAGAGCATCACAATGCACACAGATTGTATTTCATCTGAAACATCCCTGAGAGGTGAGAGACCGTACAAATGCCTACAGTGTGGAAAGAGCTTCAGTCAGACCAGTAGTCTTGTTTCCCATCAAAGGACTCACACAGGGGAGAAACCATATAAATGCATGGAATGTGGAAAGAGTTTCAGTCAGAGCAGTACCCTGAGGTCACATCAAAGAATTCACACGGGGGAGAAACCTTATAAATGCATGGAATGTGGGAAGAACTTCACTCACAGCAATAACCTCACTTCCCATCAAAGAACTCACACAGGGGAGAAACCATATAAATGTATGGAATGTGGGAAGTGTTTCAGTCAGAGAACTCACCTGAGTTCACATCAAAGAATTCACACTGGGGAGAAGCCATATAAATGCATTCAATGTGGAAGGAGCTTCAGTCACAGCACTCACCTGAGTTTCCATCAAAGAACTCACACTGGGGAGAAACCGCATAAATGCATGGAATGTGGAAAGAGTTTCAGTCGGAGCAGTATCCTCAGGTCACATCAAAGAGCTCACACTGGGGAGAAACCATATAAATGCATGGAATGTGGAAAGAGCTTCAATCGGAACAGTTCCCTGAGTTCACATCAAAGAATTCATTCAGGGGTGAAACCTTATAAATGCATGGAATGTGGAAAGAGCTTCAATCAGAACAGTTCCTTGAGTTCCCATCAAAGAACTCATACAGGGGACAAACCATATACATGCATGGAATGTGGAAAGAGCTTCAGTCACAGTAGTAACCTGAGTTCCCATCAAAGAACTCACACTGGTGAGAAGCCATATAAATGCATGGAATGTGGAAAGAGCTTCAGTCAGAGTGGTGACCTGAATTCACATCACAGAACTCACACTGGGGAGAAACCATATAAATGCATGGAATGTGGGAAGTGTTTCAGTCAGAGCGGTGACCTGAGTTCTCATCAAAGAACTCACACTGGGGAGAAACCATATAAATGCTTGGAATGTGGGAAGTGCTTCAGTCAGAACAGTCACCTGACTTCACATCAAAGAACTCACATGGGGGAAAAACCATATAAAGGCATTCAATGTGGGAAGTGCTTCAGTCAGAGTAATCAGCTGAGTTCACTTCAGAGAACTCACACTGGGGGAAAACCATATAAATGCGTGGCGCAGTGGTTAAAATGCTGTACTGCAGCTAAAACTGTGCTCACGACCTGGGGTTCAAATCCCAGGTAGCCGGTTCAAGGTTGACTCAGCCTTCCATCCTTCCGAGGTCGGTAAAATGAGTACCCAGCTTGCTGGGGGGGCAATGTGTAGCCTGTATAATTAAAAATTGTAAACCGCCTGGAGAGTGCTTGTAGCGCTATGGGGCGGTATATAAGTCAAAAAAAAATGTGGGAAAGGTCATTTTTTAAATTAGCCATATTAATCAAGAAAAATCTTTATCCTAGAATGCAACGTTTTCTGAGTAAAAACATAAGAAATTGCTGTATTTTTCGCTCCATAAGACACACCTGACCATAAGACGCACCTAATTGAAAGGCTGTACTTTGTCCACTCTGATCTAAAATCTGGTTGTGTGAAGAAAATGAAAAAAAAATAGGCCAAAGCCACAAGAGATAGATGAGGACCAGTAATGAGAAGGTTAGCAGAAAACACTTAACAATTCAACTTTTTAACTGTAGGTGGCACTGAGGCTACTTTGTGTTGTAGCTCTTTTGGCAGTTATAGGGTGTGTCCGGTTATGTCGCAGTTAAGAGGCTTGGAAAAGCCTCCTGCTTCGGAGTGAGCCTGTGTGCGTGTGTCTGTAGGGAAGTAAGCTGATATTTTCTCCTTTGAAAAAGTTTTCTGAGTGGGTTTTGGTGGCTCTGTGTGTGTGTCTGCAGGTTTGTTTCTGTGCTCTGCTTTCAAGCGAGCATGTGTGTGTGTTTGTGTGTCTGTATTTTTGGATTTGGCTCTAGTGTTTGTTTTTTTGAGTTTTCTTAAAGCCTCAGCAATGAAGCACCTTCTTACTGGGCTTGCTGTGCTCTTTTTTTTTTTTTTTTTTTCCTGGGCAGCTAGGGGGGAAGCCATGGCTACAGACTGGAGTGAGGGAAGCTCCAGAGGAACAAGAGGAGGCAGGCGGGCAGGCAGGCAGGCAGGCAGGCAGGCGAGCACTTCCCAGGCAGGTCTCTGGCCCCGGCCCCGTTCACTTCAGCCAGCCTTTGAGGTTCCCTTTCTCTCCCTGGTTTTGTTTTGTTTTTTGCAGCCCCAGCGCGTTCCTATGGGCTTGCAGTGTTTTATTTTGGGGGGGAGTAAGGCCCCACTGTAGTCACTCCATAAGATGCACACACTCCCCCCCCACTTTTTTTGGGGGGGGAAGTGTGTCATTTGGAGCGAAAAATACGGTATTTCAACAGTCAGCAAATTAATGACAAATTAACCATGATGTTGAAAAAAACAACTTAACTGGAATTTTATGTTGCTGCAGTTGGAGAAGATGGGAGCAGATTCTGCAAACTATTAAAGCAACATATACTAAACATAAGGCCAAAATCTAAGTCAACAGCCAAATAACTGAAGATATCCCCATTAAACAAGGCACGAGACAGGGTTGCCCCTTTCTCTGTTACTGCTTATTCTAACATTATAGATTTTGAATAGACTAATAAGAGAAAATAGAGGAATTAGAGGCCTTAGAATCAATACCAAATTGAAACCACAGGAGTTCCAACTTTGACCAAAGGTACTCCATCCTCTCCCCTCCACCTCAGCAAAGCTCCTTGGCCAGTCACAACACATCCAGTGGGCTGGGCCCCTTGAGTAGCCCTGGTGGAGTATTTGTCCCCTGGACAGAGAGCTCACATGTGTCAACTAAAGGAAGAAGAATTTCAGGATGTATTTTCATTGACTTCTGGGAGGACTCTGTTGACTGAGCATGTCATCAACATTGACTCAGGTGTAGTAATGAGGGCTCCAGGGAGAAGCTGGCCAATACAGCTATTGCAGGGAATTGAAGGGGAGGTGGACAGTATTCTCCCTCTCAGCGTCACAGAGCCATCCCATTGCTCATGGAGGTGTCTACCTGAGTGCCCAAACCGGATGGG
This sequence comes from Pogona vitticeps, assembly GCF_051106095.1. Classification (NCBI taxonomy): domain Eukaryota; kingdom Metazoa; phylum Chordata; class Lepidosauria; order Squamata; family Agamidae; genus Pogona; species Pogona vitticeps. The sequence continues at coordinate 143,231 of NC_135799.1, forward strand.
CTCAATTTTGTATCAACCTGCGACATCTTAATGCCTGAGTGGATGAGACATTAGACATTTTAGGGCAGTGGTCTCCAACCTTGGGCCTCCAGATGTTATTGGACTACAGCTCCCAGAAGCCTTCACTACCACCTCTGCTGGCCAGGATTTCTGGGAGTTGAAGTCCAAGAATACCTGGAGGCCCAAGGTTGGGGACCACTGTTTTAGGGGAAGCACTCTTCCTCATATATCTGGACTTCATCAAGGATTACTGGCAGATACCCCTGCAGAAAGAAGATAGAGAAAAAAAACAGTCTTCTCAACCACCAAGGAGCTCTATCGATTCAACTACATGCCTTTTGACCTCTTTGACACATCTACATTATTCCAAAAACTGAGAGACCAGGCTCTCGCCCTCCAGTCCATTACTAACACCAGACACTGATTTAGAACCTAAACAGTTTCCTTTGATTTAGATGGAAAGGAGAAATAGACTTGGATGCCATCCACATCCAACTGCCCAGAGTAGACCTTTGGTCTAGATGGGTGGTATATAAATCCAATAAAATAATGAAACCAGCATAAAGGACAAAACAGGTGCTGAGGGATACCACAGGCTGGTGGCCAGGGTGGCAAACAGGAATCCCTAGCACCATCCTCTGAGTTCTTCCTTTCAGGAAGAACCAGAGCCACTGTAAAACAGCACCCCCCCCCCAATTCCCATTCCAGAGAGACTACCCAGAAAGAGATCATGGTCAATAGTATTAAAAGCCCCTCAGAGGTCCAGCATAACCTACATGGACACAGATCCCTTAGCTAGTTTCCAGTATAAGTCATCCACTAAGGTGGCCTCCAACCCATAACCAGGCTGGTAACAGATTGATACCCATAACCATGCCGGTATCTAGATAACCTGTCTCATCCAGGAACCCCTGGACCTTAAAAGCCACAACCTGCTGTGAGTCAATTGTCATATCTGTTTGCTTTATTATTAAGTGCTTAGAGTAGTGCTCTTTTACTAGATAGGTGGGACAGAAATGCAATAAATACAGTCTTTGTCCCTTAGCCAGAAGGGATGAGAGTAAGCTTGCCTTTGCATGGACTGAAATGAAGAAAAAGCTCCCATGACATGTTAGTGTGGAAAGGGTAAGGAGGACAATGTTGTTCAACCTGCTGTGGGCGTCCACAGATGGCTTCTGGGGAGAGGAGGATCTCTGGATTTGCTCTTGTTCCATCGGGGCTGTGGAGGGGGTGGGAGTCAAGGCATGCCTTTCCTTCCATGACTGGCTGGGGCCAATCTGTGACCAGAAGTCTCAACCTATGGCAGAGGCTTCCATTGACTTCCTCGTCGCACATTGATCCTAGCCTCAGCAGGACCTCTCTTTCTAGTCTTCCAAATAACCCCAGTTCGGGGACTGGGCCGTTTCTTTTTCCTTGTGGGTGAGCCGTTCGCCTGCTGGGAACTGAACCCGGGGTAGCGCTTTCCACACTGACCCCTTCAGGGAAGTCTTTCCTCTTAGCCTTTCTGTCCTGCAGACTTTGGACCATATGAATAGATTCCACATTCAGTTCCTGCCATCCCCAACTTTTGTCATGACCAGGTTGCTTATCATGATTTATATTTGCTGCTTGAAGATACAAACGTTTTAATTAATTGAATGAACTAAATTAGTCAATTAAAAAAGCAAAAAAATCTTTTAAAAGGCACTGAATTGGGGTCACAGAAGACTAACTGGTGCTGAAAAACAATCCTCCCCTACTGTGAACACAAGAAAGCTACGGAGTCATGAGCCAACGCTTTCCTTACCAAGAGCTAGGAGACCATCTTTCTTTCTCTTAGTAGGAAGAAGGGAGGTAGAAATTCACCTTGTGCACCTTTTCTGAGTATGCAGGAGCATTAGTAGAGATACAGTACCTGTTGGACTTGCAACCATCCTGTTGGTAAGACTAAAGATCCTTGACTAGGGAAGAAGGGTAGCAAATCCAGGACATCATATCCATGTTCTGTAGGTGCAGGAGCTGAGTCGGCAGACATTGATCTGGAGAGGCAAATCCCTGCCTTTACAGAGCCTTTACACATCCTGTCCTTATTCTGGCGGAAAGGCATTACAGCCAGTCGGTCTGTGGTTGCTCCTGTTCCATCCGTATGACCAAAACCCTGTCACTTAAGAGTAGTTCAAGTAGCTGAATCAGTGGGGATTATGCTAAAGTAGTTTATAGTTAAGGGAGACCCATTCAAATCTGTGGAGCTTAAGGGTGCATTGATTTACCGAATCCTCATTGATTCAATTGGCTGAATTCTATGGCAGTTTTCTACAGTAAGTGACAGGATTTTGTCTCTTTAACTGAAGTTTGTACCTTTCCACCATTGGTGACCATTAAAATGAGAATCGGTGGGAATTGTATTGACTGCATATATGTAGGGGGTGGGAAGCTTTGATGCATTGGCAGTGAATACCTTATTTGTGAGCTGCAAGTGGAGACTGCCTTTCATGTATTCAAAAATCCCTTGACTTTAAGCCACAGGAGACGTTGGTTGGAGTCATGGGCAATTTGCAGCCAAAGTTCTTTTAGCCTAAGTTTTAAGGATTTTAGGAAAATGTAAGCTAATCTCTGGCAGAGGATTGAACGCAAACGAGTCAGCTGTGGTTCAACACATTTTATTGAGAAAACTAAGTGTACCGAAGCAGACAGCTGGGAAACCTGAGGAGAGATGCCAAAAATACATTGGTCAGATATATATATCCTTTATACAAATAGGAAGTCAAAACACCCCAAAAACTGTGATTGGGCCCAGCTGGTAACAAGTTGGGATCCTTGACCCAACTGGTCCCTGGGCTGTGATCCAGTGACCTATTGGTTCTTAAGAAGGGAACGGAGAGTGATGGGACTCATCCTCTTTGTCCTTCTGATTTCCAGAACTCGGGGGGGGGGGGGAGCAGATGTGTATTCCTTATCTGTGTAGCTATGTGATTCTTCCTGAGTTCTGAGGACTTATTGTATTGTAAATCTGGTTCACTAGCCTCTTCTCGCCTCCCAGAAACATTCTGTAACATTCCAGTTTGGAAGGGATTGTCACTCTCAAATTGGCCTTCTCAGCCACACTAGATGCTGTTCTAAGACCTTTATTCAGACCATATTACCATAGTCTCTCGAGACTGAAGGATGCCTACTGGTCACCTAGGCCATATCAAGTTTCTGGGAGCTGAGGTCAATTCAAGCTCGTTCCATATGGTGTCAGGGGATTTTACCCCTGTGCTGTGGGTTAAACAACATAAGCCTCTGTGCTGCAAGGTCAGAAGACCCGCAGTCATAAGATCAAATCCACGCAACGGAGTGAGCTCCTGTCGCTTGTCCCAGCTCCTGCCAACCTAGCAGTTCAAAAGCATGTAAAAATGGCAGTAGATAAATAGGTTCCACCTCAGTGGGAAGGTCACGGCATTCCATGTCTAGTCATGCTGGCCACGTGACCACAGAAACTGTCTTCGGACAAACGCTGGCTCGATGGCTTGGAAACAGGGATGAGCACCGCGCCCTAGAGTCAGACACGACTGGACTCAATGTCAAGGGGAACCTTTACCTATTACTTTCACTATCACTTCCTATTCTATTTATTTCTTTTATTCCTTTATTCATTACCTACTTGCTATCAGTTATACTCATTGGGGAGGGAGGGGGAGATATTTTTGGCTCAAAATGTCTGCTTGTGCCCTCCAGAGTATCTGGGGGCAATTTTGCCCTAGATGGGGTGGAGAGAAGCACTACTGGAAAACAAATCATTCTCAAAAAACTGAAAGTGGCTACTAGAGGGAGCAAGGAGCATTTCCTTTTTCAAACCCCATTTTTCTAAGGATTCTGAGGAAAATATGTAGGTCACAGGCAGCGCCCTCTGCAGTCCAGGGATGGCCTTGCAGGGCTTCCCAGCCTTCCTTCACTTGCTCACCCTTGGCACCGGTTATGAACACTTGTGTCAGATTAAATGTTGTGAGTTTTTAAAGTGGTATGATGCTATTTTTGTTGTTGGTCTCTTCATTTTAGTGGGAAGAAAATCAGGTCAGCATCTTGTGGCGTCAGTGAATAAAATAAATTTAGGGTTCCCTTGAACCTCTGCTTGCTACACTGAATGTTCTTGCAGTGACTTGAGTATTTCAGGTGCAGCTGTTCAGTCCCATGTCTGGAAGGGGGGGAGATGGAGAAGGAATTGCCTGAAGGAAGTGCCTGTGCTATACTTTTCCCCCACCTGTTCCACCCGGAGTGCAGCCCAACCAGAATTATATCTCTAGATGTGGTTCAAGGTGAACAGTGGCATCCCACCTCTCTCATTTTAAGATTTGATCCCATCCTTCCCAATCCACACCTCAGGTAGTCCTCCCCACTGGGTGCGGTCAGAGTGCATCTGGTCCAAGTGGACGCTCCTTCCAGGGGGAATGAAAAGAAATTAGCGAGGGTTCTCCTTTCTCTTTCAGGTCCCCAAGAGGAATCCACAGCCTTTTGAAGGCAGCCTTGATGGTCCAGATGCCTGGACTGGTTGCCCTTGAATCCATTGAGAACGTATGTCACTGGAAGTGTAAAAGGATACCTGGAAAAAAGCGAAAACAGGTCTCCTAAAAAGCAGCGGGAAACCAAAGGACAAGAAATCCAAAGTGGAAGGTTCATGGGTGTCCCGTTCTTATAATCTAAATGTATTTTCTCCTTCTTTGTTTATTTAAAAAAAGCTGCTCTGCTCTAAAGCTGGGTCTTCGAGTTCTTTCATCCTTTGGGTTCCCAGATATCCGTGGGTGGGGCCCAGTCACAAAGCCGTTAATTCCTCCCAGCAGGAGGCAATTGAGAGAGATGGAACCCCCACCCCCACAACATGCAGCGGAGAGCACTGTCCCATTGAGCTTCAATGAGGAATGACCAAAATTCAAAGCACCCACTGGAGGGTCTCCTCCTTCCTTCTGTTCTCTCCAGAGGAGACTGGCTGGCCCAGAGACGGAAGGCAGGATCTCAAACAGGTCAGGCTGCCGAGAGAAGAAGGGAAAGGAAACGTACGTCAAAAGGATCGTGTCCTGTCCTGTCTCAAGTACACAGTGGGAGGAAAATGTGGATTTCTGCGCTAGGGTTTATTTGGAGAGGAAGTGAAAACGCTAGGAAAACCAGGGAGATCTCCTCGTGCACATCTGGAGAAACATTAATAGTGTTACGCCTTGCCCACCTCAGAATGGATGTGTGGGGCAGGGATGGGGGAGGAGGGAAGGGGAGTCATGGTAGGACTCTGTAAATCAGAAGAGGAAGATTATTCATCCATTTCCTCAATTCATCCATAACTTTCTCTCTCTGTGCGGGGGTGGATGTTGGTGAGGGAGGAGGGGGGCATCCCGCTGACCTGAGAGGGTACTGGGCTCTCCCTTCTTCATCAGCTTGATTTCCTCCAGCTCTTTAGGAGGGAATTCCTTGTCTCCGCTCCCCTGGGAGGTTACGAGAGCTTCATTTGGAGCTGCAGAGAAAGAGGAGGAGGAGGAGGAGGAGACAAGAGGTGTTAGATTTGGGTAGGATTACCAGTGGCCAGAGGATTGGAAAAGATCAGTCTACATCCCAATCCCAAAGAAGGGCAGTGCCAAAGAATGATCCAACTAACATACAATTGCACTCATTTCCCACGCTAGCAAGGTTATGCTCAAAATCCTCCAAGGTAGGCTTCAGCAGTATGTGGACCGAGAACTCCCAGAAGTACAAGCTGGATTTCAAAGGGGCAGAGGAACTAGAGACCAAATTGCTAACATGCACGGGATTACGGAGAAAGCCAGAGAGTTCCAGAAAAACATCTACTTCTGATTCATTGACTACGCAAAAGCCTTTGACTGTGTGGACCACAGCAAACTATGGCAAGTCCTTAAAGAAAGGGGAGTGCCTGACCACCTTATCTATCTCCTGACAAATCTATAGTATATGGGACAGGAAGCAACAGTTAGAATTCATAGACATCCTTCAGTCTCGAGAGTCTATGGTAACGTGCTCTGCATGGAGGACTTCAATGCTGTATACGAAGCTGGAATGTCCTCTCCAGAGCACGAAGCCTGGGTAAAATAACATGGAGGCTAGGTTGTTAGAACTGGATATGCAACAACTGATTGGTTCAAAATTGGGAAGAGTACAACAAGGCTGTATATTGTCCCCCTGCTTATTTAACATATGCAGAATACATCATGCGGAAGGCTGGACTGGAGGAATCCCAAACTGGAATTAAGATTGCCAGAAGAAATATCAACCTTAGATATGCAGATGATACCACTCTGATGGCAGAAAGTGAGGAGGAATTAAGGAACCCTGTGATGAGGGTGAAAGAGGAGAGTCCAAAAAATGAACTGAAACTCAACATAAAAAAACTAAGATCATGGCCACTGGTCCCATCATCTCCTGGCAAATAAAAGGGGAAGATATGGAGGCAGTGACAGATTTTACTTTACTGGGCTTCATGATGACTGCAGATGGTGACAACAGCCATGAAATTAAAAGACTCCTGCTTCTTGGGAGGAAAGTGATGACAAACCTAGACAGCATCTTAAAAAGCAGAGACGTTACCCTGCCGACAAAGGTCCACATAATCAAAGCTATGGTTTTTCCAGTAGGGATGTATGGAAGTGAGAGCTGAACCATAAAGAAGGCTGACTGCCGAAGAATTAATGTTTTTGAATTGAGGTGCTGGAGGAGGCTCTTGAGAGTCCCCTGGACTGCAAGGAGAACAAACCTATCCGTTCTGAAGGAAACCAACCCTGAGTGCTCACTGGAAGGACAGATCCTGAAGCTGAGGCTCCAGTACATTGGCCATCTCATGGCTCAAATTCAAACCTTATGTTTACTTGAGATCGGGCGGGGGGGCTCAACATGTGGCAGATTATTACCCCCCTCGAGACGGCACAGCAAAGCTGCTTGAGATTATCTGCTGGGAGGAGATTTTTTTTGGGGGGGGTGACCCCCTCCCCACCCTTTCCCTCATTTTCCTCCCCTTTCAGGCTCAGCATGGCCTCTCGTCGGGAGCATTTTGGGGGCTGGGGCCGCTCTCCTGCTGCTGGCTGGCATGGTCTACTACTCCCTCCATAAGTGGAGCCCTGAATGACCTTGCTGGGCACGGGAGGGGGTCACTTGGACAGGACTCAAGGGGGTGAACAACATCCCAGGGCATTTCAGGGAGCTGGGGCTGTGATGTCCACAAAAGGCAGATGTTTTCCCCCAAAGGTGCCGTGCCCTCAACCACTTGGTTGTGCTTGTTGTTGGAGAGATACAGAAGTAGTCCAGGTTGGGATGTGGGTTTTTTAAATCCTTCCTTGGCCTAGTGGGTCAGACTAGAGGGCCTCTCGGGTCTCCATCTGAACCAATGACTTTGAATCTGTTTTTTCTGCAGGAACCTGGCCATCAGCCTCCGAAGCCGCCTCCGAATCAGTCTCCTCTCCTGGAAATAACAAGCAGAACCATCGCAGGAGAAAGGGAAGGGAAACGGGGGACTCAGAGGGAGGAGCGGTAAAGCAGGGAGTTGAGCTCAACCGGTGACCAGTAGGGCCTTTCAGGGAACGGTGCTCCTTTTCCCCGTTGAGATCCATTTCCACATCAGACATTTCAAACCAAGTTTGATACAAGATAACAGCTTCTTGGCCTTTTGGGCCAAGATGAAGTGTCGTAATATCCCATTTCATTTCTCCAACTTTAATTCGGCCACGTGTCCAAGTATCTCAGAGGGAGTTTCACCCTTGAGTTCCTGCTCCTGCCTACAAACCCAACAAAAGCAAACCATCCAAGTCTTTATAATAAACGTGCAGATGGGTTCCCCCTGGCCCCACGCTGGCTCCACTCTTCCTTCATGCAATGACTTTTCGACAAGGGCTCTCAGGCATTCTGCCACACTTCCTAACCGTTGGAGCAGGACGAGAGTGGAACCGGTCACCTCGGGAGTTGGGGAGGGCTCCAACCCTGGAGGCCTTCAAGAGAAACTGAGATCGTCACCTGACAGATCTGCTTGGATTCAGATTCCTGCCTTGAGCGGGGAGGGGGTTGGCCTTGATGGCCTTGGAGGCCCCTTCCAGCTTCATTTTTCTAGAAGGCAGTAGGGGGCTTTTATTTTCAGAGTGAAAATCAGTTTTGGAAGGAAAAAGAAAGGATGGGTTATAGGAACAGGGTGCTGGGACTATGTTGGCCACCCATGAACCCCTTGAACTCATCCAATCCCTCCTTTGACCTCTAGTCTGAGACCTCATGTCCTCCTAAGATCTGCTGCAAAGGAGGCTCGTCTTAGGGGGCCCTCGGAAGAACCCCCTTTCCAAGCCCCCAAACCCACCTGACAGGCTGCCTCTCCCCTGGCCCCTCCCAGGCCACGATGAGGTGTTTCTGGAGGCCAGCATGTTCCACCTGGCACCGGTCGATCTGGAGGCTCAGCTGTGCCTGGAAAGTCTTGGCCGTGTTGGGGAGGGCACCTTTATGGAGTGTCTCATGCAGGAAGACTTGGCCGTCCTTCAGCCAGGAGACGTTGATCTCTTTGGGGTAGAAGCCGTCCGTGCAGCACACCAGCGCTTCCAGGCTCCGGCTGGTCCCAACGCGGGTCACCCTCACGGCTGGGGGCTCTGGCGAAACAGAAAAATACGACAGCAGAAGAAACGCTCAAAGGAAGACCAGTTGACCACATGAGGTGGCTCAATTTGGATCCCGGGTGTGCTTCTGGGCATTATCCAGCAAGAGAGCTCAGGTCTTCGAGATGGGAGCTTTGGGGACAACAAATCCTCAAGTCATTAGGGCCAGGGCACTGGGGACCCTCCCAGGCCAGCCTCTGCTCTGCCCCTTCTTCATGGGCCCCCAGCCCTTCTGCCTCTTCTTCCTCCCCAGCATGAGTCTTAGTGTGGGTGATCAGAGCGGCAGCTGGGGTGAGCACCATGCCCCCCTTTTAGAAGCAGATCTGCTTTCAGTCTGGAATCAGGTTCGTGATCCTCAGAAACAGGCACGAGTGGGAAAAGTTTTCACTCAGAGACTTCCACGCCATGTAAACATGATTTGTAACTTTTAAATAACCTAAAAAAGCGATAACTTTTCAATAACTTTTGAATGTGTCCTTTCTCTTAGGGAGGCCCTTTCTCTGTTTCAAAGCTTTCTCGGTTTGTAAGGCTATCCAGCCCACATCCGATTTTTTGGGTCACAAAGTCGATTTCTCATTGTTTCACCCTGTGCAATTCAATAAGCACACGTCCTTTTCTGCCCATCGGAATCTCTAATGGTTCTTTGTTCTTTCTTTCTTTTTGAGGACTGCATAGACACAGCCATTAAGCTAGAGAAGACATGACTGTGTTTCCCTCCCCATCCTGTGTAGGTTTGTCTTCGGGGACTACAAATGATGCAGCTGGGGAAGGCTGGGCTTTGTAGTCCAGGAACCCCGACGTGCCCCTCTCCCGCCCCCACTTTTCCTCTGCAGCTCCTCCTCCTCCAGGTACGGCAGGTGCCTCTTCAGCCACCTGGTGCGGTTCATGCCCCAGAAGCTTTTCCGGTGCCTGTAAAGGTCCCACGTGGGCTCCCACTTCTGGATCTCTTGCCCATCGTAAGCCTCCCGGTGGAAGGAATTCTCCTGCCCATCATCCCCAAGCTCACAGCCGTCATTGCACTGCAAAGTGTGAAACCCTAATGGAGAAAAACATCAAAAAGGTGAAGGCAATGGGGGTCCAGAGCCCAAGGGCAGGGTTCCCCCCACAACAGCTCCCCTGCAACAAGTGGGGCCAGACTGAACCTTAAGGAGAAGGCACCTTCTCTAGGACCACCGTGTCCGCCTTCCTGGGCGCCAAGGCATTTCCTCAGAGATGCATGTCTCAACTGCCAGACTTCTAAATTAATTTTGTGTTTACCTCCCAGTGGACCAATGACAGAGCAAAGACGGCCACATGCAAGACACATCAATGATGGAAAGCAGATTTAATGCCATGCAGGAAGGGAGAGAAATACCGTATTTTTCTGTGCGTAAGATGACCTCATGTTTAAGACGACCCCCATTTTTCCAACCCCAAATAAGATTTGATTGCTGCTTTCCCCCTCCACTTCCTAAGCCCCACGAAAGATGGATCAAAGGGATGCGGAAGTGGAGGGGGAAAGCAGCGACCTTAGAAAGTGCAGGGATAAAGCAGTGATGAAGTGGGCTTATGAAGTGGAGGGGCAAAGGGCTCCTGCAGCCCTTTCATCGCTGCTTTACCCCACCACTTCCTAAGCCCCACGGAAAGCAATGATCAAAGGGCTACAGGGTCAAAGACCTGTGACTCTGCAGCTCTTTGACCTCTTTCCCTGTACTTCCGTGTATAAGACGACCCTCAATTTTTAGTCTAAGATTTTAAATAAAAGTGTCATCTTATACACAGAAAAATACGGTAGATCTGCCTTTTCCACAGGTCCTCCCCTCCTGACCCCAGTTGTTAAAGGCCCAGCAAAAGCCACCCACACCTATAGCCATCCAAACGGAGGTTTTATTGTAATAGTATAATAATCATCTTAGAGCTGTACAGCTGGATGGGGCCCTCCGGATTCATGGCATCCAGCCCCTGCCGAGGAGGCACCTCTCGGGAATTATCTGAACTGACAACCACTGGCTCCACAGCTGGACCAAAACCACAGAGCAATCCAACTCATTTATCATAATTTTAAATGACTTTATAAAATTACAAATATTTATATTTAAATTTCTAAATATGTATAACATATATTAATTTATAAGTACATAATGTTATATATTATATATTAAACAAGTATAATGTATAGTGTATATATAATTATAAAATATTTATTACTGGTTTGATTGTCAGAGTTTTCCCCCACTACTACCCATTTTTCTCCATACTTGAAGCATATGCTTTTTAAAAAAATCAACAGAGACAAATAAATGAAGTTCTCTTTATCATGAGGAGGAGGAGGAGGAGGAGGATTGATGGAGTCCACTAAGTCTCCTCCACTCACCAAAGGCTAGATGAAGTGAAATGGATTGGCAATACAAATCAGGGCCTCAGTAGACAAAACATGCTGATTCCCTATTGAGAAGGAGGATGTTTCAAAGAATTTTTTTAAACCAGTCTGTTTATCCAAATACACACAATTCACTTAACCTCTGTTTGGTGCATTTGCTTGCTTTTCACTGTAAAGAGTGAGCTAGCACGGCTTTGTTTGCCCATCGGATGTCTCCGGCGAGTCGCCCTGAAAGATTAGGGTGCCTCGAGGGATGGTTTCCTAATATCCTTCCATTGCACATTCAGATCTGAGCTTCTGCACATCCATTCTCTTGCACACTCTGAAACCACCTATTCCCACAGATCAGAAAATTTTCTTTTCTGGACTACAGTTCCCTGAAGGCTCAACTATTCCCCCAACTCACACACACCTCTTTTGAGTTCCTCCTCTCTTCCCCCCTTTCAGCTAGCACAAAACATGCTTTATTAATCACAACACATAAACATGCATTTTCTCACTCTGGGGAGTGTAGAGCACAGAATCCTCATCACTCCCATCCTGGCAGTCAAGAAACCAGTCGCAGATATAATGCCAGGGAATGCAAGTCCTGTCCCCACATTTGAACTCACTGCTGGAACAGGAATTGGGTTCACGGCCAGCAATTGAAAGCAAAGGAAAGAGGAGCAAAGAATCAGTGCCAGAGCTTACCTCCCTTCCCCGTAAGTGGGAAATCCCCCCTTACTATGTGCTTAATCCTGGAAGTACCTAGTTGCAAGTAACTAATTACTTTTTAGGTAAGCAAATTTAACTTTTGAGAGTAATTAGAAAACATCAGTTGTTGCACTGGAAAAGTAACTGCTTATATTAAAAAGTGCCTTACTTTCTGAAAGCTGTTCTTCTTATATATATATATCTTGTTATCGCGAACCCGTGCAGAATCCAGAGAGTTAATATTTTCAGGTCCAGAAGGCAAAATAAATCACGCAGACAGGTTCAGCTTCCTCCAACACGACACGTGTATTTACAGCAGCATGACAGCATGGCATCATCAAATGAAGGTGGTGATACATGTTCTCTATACAGTAAATATATATACAGTTGAGCCTCTGCTCTTATCCAATCACAGTAGGTGTTGCATCATCCAAGGCACCACCTCTCCAGAATCACTGTGACTCAGCAAATTACACACCTGTATAACATGGCAGCTCATTATTACTTCTGCTCTGTTCTGTTCAGGCCTGTAAATTTTCAGTATTCTGACATATCTCATGTAGATGCCCTCCAACCCGTTTTTTCATGAGTTTTTTTCCTTTTCTTTTCTAAAAAGGCGTTTAAAATGTTGAAGATGATGGGGGGAGGGGAGAGAGAGAGAGAATTGGAGGTCAGTACAGTAGAGGTGAAGAGAGTAAGCTATTGCTAGAAGGGTGGGAAGGTTTCTGGATGGAGAACTGATGGATTCATATCTGGGAGAGGATGATGATACCAAGAGAAGAGGCAGAAAGGGGAAGGAACCCTCGCTCGGCCAGGAAATATTTTCTGCAGGATAAACAGGAGAGAAGAGGATGGAGAGAGTCTATTTTTGAGACTCTCTGTGCGTAGACCCATTTGTTGTGGGTTTTTTGGTCTCTTTGGCCGTGTTCTGAATGTTCTTCGTAACGTTTTGCCAGTCTCTGTTGTCCAGCAGGCCAAGGCAAAGAGGCAGTCAGAAAAGCAGCAACATGAGGGAGCTAGACGGGGTACAGATTGTATTTGTCTTCAGTGTGCAAGGGATTGTCACCCTCGAATTGGCCTTCTCAGCCACACTAGATGGTGTTCCAAGTCCTCCATACAGAGCATGATACCAAAGTCTCTCGAGACTGAAGGATGCCTATGTCATGAATTTGATTATAAAAGCTGAATAGAGATTTATTTTATAGGAGCAAAGTTAGGCTAGAAATCCGTTTATGTCTGTGTGCAAGTTAGAACGAAGCAAGATGTCCAAGGTCAATTCTTTTTCAGTAGAAAAAAGAAATTATGAAGAACAAGGTGACCATTATCACGTTGCCAGGCAACTATCTCAAACTTAGATGGAACAAGGACATAACTTCTTAATTTAAGACGGAGGAGAGAGAGAAGACAGCTTAGAGAGAAGATGGACAGAGAGACAGCCTGGACGTATGCCCGAACACAGAAAGAGAATTCCTGCACAGAGGAACTCCAATTGAACTTTTTATTTTTCATATCAACAGTAAGACTGAATTCTATTCAAAAATGTAGTTAGTTGTTTGTTATGTTTGTGTTTTTCTAGAGGAAAATGTCTTGTGGTGATGGCTGGGGTGTTTGGAAATATTTGATTATGCTAAGATGGCTTGTTTGTTTGTTTAAATTCATTCTTTACTAATTTCTATTTTTTTAATAAAACATAAAAAGGCTTACTGTCTGAACATTGGCTTCTTGCATAGACCATTAGCTACTATAGTTCATTGATTTGTTTAATCAGGCCACAGTTTATTAAATGCTACCAATTTGGGGTCCTACCTTTAAGAGAGTACTAGGAAAATTAAATCTTCTAGAACTCATGGATGTTGTCCATTTAAAATCGGTTCAGACTTGGGAGAAGGACTGAATCAGTTGCCTAGGGTAAAATTAAAGGACCCAGTTTTATCTGATAAGGAACTGATCATTCCGGACTCCTCTCTGTTCCGTGTAAAAGCAGCTTCTTAGGAACGCTTTTACGACAGCCTAATCACTAATTTTATGTTAACTTCTACAAAGCTTTTGACCAAGTGCTCCATGATCTTCTAATTGATACACAGTTGGCTAGAGAATTGTATTCAGAGGGTGATTGATTAATGGCTCCTTCACTAACTGGGAGGAGGTCACAGGTGGGGTATCCAAGGCTCAGTCCTGGGCCCGGTGCTCTTCAACATTTTTATTAATGATGTGGATTGGGGATGCAGGGAATGCTAATCAAACTTGCAAATATAACAATTGGGTGGAGTAGCCAATACATTGGAAGATCGAAAAAATTCAAAATCAGTTTGATAGGCTGGAGCCCTGGGCCGAAAGCAACAGAATGAAATTTCACAAGGAGAAGTGCAAAGTACTGAACAACAAAAAAAGGAACCAAATGCAGTTACAAGATGGGGGATACATAGCTCAGCAAAACTATGAATGAGAAGGATCTGGGAAATGTCATGGATCACAAGCTAAGAGCCAACAGTTGAATGTGGCTACAAAAAAGGCAAATGCATTTTAGGCTCACTGTGAGTTCTTTGATGGGAACTCAGGGAACTGTTCTGATTGAAGCTGTTTCCACATTCCATGCATTTTCTCTCCACTGTGAATTCTTCGATGTGTACTCAGGTGACTGCTACAACTGAAGCATTTCCCACATTCCATGCATTTATATGGTTTCTCCCCAGTGTGAGTTCTTTGATGGTTACTCAGGTTAGTGCTTTGACTGAAGCTCTTTCCACATTCCATGCATTGATATGGTTTCTCCCCAGTGTGAATTCTGCGATGTGCACTCAGGTGACTGCTACAACTGAAGCACTTCCCACATTCCATACATTTATATGGTTTCTCCCCACTGTGAGTTCTCTGATGGGAACTCAGGTGACTGTTCTGTCTGAAGTTCTTTCCACATTCCAAGCATTTATATAGTTTCTCCCCAGTATGAGTTCTTTGATGGGAACTCAGGGAACTGCTGTGACTGAAGCTCTTTCCACATTCCATGCATTTATATGATTTCTCCCCAGTGTGAGTTTTTTCATGTCTACTCAGGGAACTGCTGTGACTGAAGCTCTTTCCACATTCCATGCATTTATATGGCTTCTCCCCAGTGTGAGTTCTTTGATGTGAACTCAGGGAACTGCTGTGACTGAAGCTCTTTCCACATTCCATGCATTGATATGGTTTCTCCCTGGTGTGAGTTCTTTGATGGGAAGTTAGGCTACTCTTCTTATAGAAGCTCTTTCCACATTCCATGCATTGATATGGTTTCTCCCCACTGTGAGTTCTCTGATGGGAACTCAGGTGACTGTTTTGTCTGAAGTTCTTTCCACATTCCAAGCATTTATATGGTTTCTCCCCAGTGTGAGCTCTTTGATGGGAACTCAGGTGACCGCTCTGACTAAAACACTTCCCACATTCCATGCATGTATATGGTTTCTCCCCAGTGTGAGCTCTTTGATGGTTACTCAGGGGAGTGCTGTGACTGAAGCTCTTTCCACATTCCATGCATTGATATGGTTTCTCCCCAGTGTGAGTTCTTTGATGGGAACTCAGGTCACCACTGTGACTGAAGCTCTTTCCACATTCCATGCATTTATATGGCTTCTCCCCAGTGTGAATTCTTTGATGAGAACTCAGGGCATTGCTCCAACTGAAGCTCTTTCCACATTCCATGCATTTATATGGCTTCTCCCCAGTGTGAATTCTTTGATGAGAACTCAGGGCATTGCTCCGACTGAAGCTCTTTCCACATTCCATGCATTTATATGGCTTCTCCCCAGTATGAGTTCTTTGATGGGAACTCAGGGAAGTGCTCTGAGTGAAGCTCTTTCCACATTCCACACATTTATATGGCTTCTCGCCAGTGTGAGCTCTTTGATGTGAACTCAGGTGACTGCTGACACTGAAGCTCTTCCCACATTCCATGCATTTATACGGTTTCTCCCCAGTGTGAGTTCTTTGATGTACATTCAGGTTACTCTTCAGATTGAAGCTCTTCCCACATTCCATGCATTTATATGGTTTCTCCCCAGTGTGAGCTCTTTGATGGGAACTCAGGTGACCGCTCTCACTAAAACACTTCCCACATTCCATGCATTTATATGGTTTCTCCCCTGTGTGAGTTCTGTGATGTGAATTCAGGTCACTGCTGTGACTGAAGCTCTTTCCACATTCCATGCATTTATATGGTTTCTCCCCAGTGTGAGTTCTTTGATGGGAACTCAGGTCACCACTGTGATTGAAGCTCTTTCCACATTCCATGCATTTATATGGTTTCTCCCCAGTGTGAGTCCTTTGATGAGAAACAAGCCTACTGGTCTCACTGAAGCTCTTTCCACACTGTAGGCATTTATACTCTCTCTCACCTCTCAGGGATGTTTCACGTGAAGTACAATCACTGTGCATCGTGATGCTCTTTCCTTGTTTAATGCATTGACTTCATTTCTCATCTGAGTGCACTTTGTCAAGTCTATTGTCATCTGAGGCACCCCTGAATGTTTATCTGCCCAGGGAACTTTTCTCCTTCCTTTTCCCTGTTGACTTTTTCAGATCATAAGAAGTGCATCAACATCAATAGCAAGAGAAGCTGGAGATTTCTTTTTCCCTCTTTTTTTCTGGCTTCCTTTCTTCCCCTTTATGCCTTTTAAGTGTGTTGATTTTTTTTGTCCTTCACATTTTTCTTTTCCAAAGAAAGAATGATTGGCTCCACAGAATTGCATTTGTCTTCTTATTCACCTGTTGGAGGAAGACAAAGAGATGAAAGAGGAGTCCTACGTTCAAAAAGAGGAGTCCTATGTTCACAATTGACCAGATTGGCGGGGTATAAATGAAATAAATAAATAAATAAATAAATAAATAAATAAATAAATAAATAAATAAATAAAAGGGGAGCCAGGGAACTGCAGACCTGACACCTTAACAATCATGTAAGGGAAAAATCTGGAGGAGATTACAAAGCAGACACTCTGCAAACATCTTGAAAACTGAAAGCCTAACAGAGAAAGATGGAAATAACTGGATGTATTTAGCTTTGAGAAAAGAAGCCTCAGGGGAGAGACATAATAGAACTCTTTCCTAAATATGGGCCTGAATTAATTTGGATCCCACCAACAAAATTCATATGCGGAGAATTAGAGGTGCAGCACATAAACTCTCCCACACCCCACGGGCCAGCCATGCCTTGCTGTGCACCGCTGGGGTCCTTCTTCTCCAGTAGGGCACCTATCCAAAATGGAGCTCAGCTGGCCCTTCCTTGCCTCTTCCTGCATTCAACCAATCATTAGTTTAGTGGGGAGAATCCTTGTCTCGCTTCCTCATGGGAGTGGTCAGCTGCTGGAGGAGGCAGGGAAAGGCAGAGCCACTTCCCAGACTGGAACACCGACAGAGAAGATGGACCCTAGTGGTGCACGACAATTCATGAATGGACCAGCCAACCAAGGGTGTATGAAGAGGTTATGAATTTTGTTTGCGGGTTGGAATTAATTTGGGCCCCTCTCTCCTTTTTGGATATGATAGCACTGAGCAGGGGATGGGACCTGATAGACGGATAGCCCCCTTCAAAGTCAAATTATTCTTTCATCCGTCATCACAGCTGGGGGACTCACAGTTGCACGACGGAAGATGTAAGGAATGTCCTCTTCATTTCTAATCATCTTTGCTGCCCTGTCAGGCTAAGCAAAATAACACAGGGATAGTTTCCACTGTGCTCATTAACCTTAAGAACAGCACCCTCCTAAAATGCAGTTACAGCCTTTTCCATGTGCCTCTTCAGATGAAAACTGTGGCAAGTTCTAAAAATTTCACAAAAAAACTAAAACACATCAAGTGCTAAAACAATTCCACCACTCCCACCATATCAGATAAGCCACTCCCACCATGTTAAAGGTGCTATTCCACTAGGGGAAGGGGCCAACTTGAGTTCCCAGTTTCACCAGCCTTTGAACTCTAGGCTGAGTGAAACCTAGAAGTTGTGGAAATTGACAAATATGGGCAAGCTTCTAACCCTAGATTCCCAATTATCCACTTATTTTGGGACAAAATACTGTTGACTGTGTACTTTAAGCCATGCACACCATCCTGACCAGGTAGGCCACCCGAAGAGCAAAAAATAGCCCCTATCGCTCAGTGGCTAAGGCAGTTTCTTTAGACACTCAAACTCTTGTTTCCCGTAGGATCACACTTGGGTAAAATATAAAATGAATCATAGAATTATAGAAAATTGAAGTTGGAAGGGGCATAGAAGACCATCATGTCCAACCCCCTGCTCAAGGCAGGAATCCAATCCAAGCATATCTGGCAGGTGATGATCTAAGTTTTTCTTGAATGCCTCCAGTGTTGGAGCACTCACCAACTCTTGAGGTAACGGATCCCACTGTTGTACCACTCCAGCAGCTTTTTTGGATATTCAAATGAAATCTGGCTTCCTTTCACTTGAGCCCATGGTTGCATGTCCTGCTTTCTGGGATGACCGTGAACAGATCCTGCCCCTCTTCTCTATGACAGTCTTTCAAACATTTGAAAAAAAATGCTATCATATAACCCCTCAGTCTTCTCTTCTCAAGGCTAAACATGCCCAATTCTTTCAGCCTTTCCACCTAAGGCTTGGTTTCCAGCCCCCATTCAAACTTGTCACCCTCCTCTGAACTTTTTCCAGTTTGTTAGCATCCTTCCTGAAGTGTGATGTCCAGAACTGGACACAAGCCTGAAGGCTAGGAATGCTGAATAGTGGGGGACTAGCACCTCGCAGGATTTGGAAACTCTGTGAAGTCCCAAAGCCAAGACAGGAGGAATTACTGGGACTGCTGTCGCTCCCCACAGTTCATAGGGAGACTCAGACCACCCCACCACCCTCTCCTCCTAGGAAGGAACATCAAGGCACAGATACCCAGGAGCTGGAGGAAGCCTCAAGGGATAATGGGTGAAAACATCAGGGAGTAGATACTTGGGACCTGGTGCTGGAGATGAGGGGGTTAAATGTGGCTACCCAGACTGACTGGGAAAAGGCGGGAACAGGCCAATGGCCAGTAGTGGAGGCGGGAATAGGAGATATAAGAGCAGCCCGGGACGAGATACCGGGGGTTGGGAGAAGATGTGGGTACAGGACCTGTGGACTGGTAAATGGGAACAAGTCCGTGTGCCACATGCCGAGGTTGAGAAGAGATGCCGGCAAGGACTCCCCCAAAAACCGTCTTACTGGGTTGAGTCCGAGACCAAAGAGTGGAGGAAGAAGCTGCGTGAGGAAAAGGAACGGATTGTGAGAGAACAGGAGGCGAAGCGAGCATGGCATCTGGAGGAGCTCCGGAAGATGGGCTGCTACCCGGACCATGGCTCGAGCATCCGGGAGAGGGATCCCCTATGTGGGGCTGGCTCGGAGATGAGGAGACCCTCCCGCTTCTAATCCCAGATGACAATGAGGGGGAGAACCAAGATCCTGGGAAAGTATTAGAAGGGCCTTGGGACTTTAACAACATTCACCAATAGTTCATGGACACCCTTGCGAGTTCCGTTTCAACCGCAAGAGACATTTGAAGTTAAGCATGTTGAAGTTTCAATACCGGTTCCAGAGTTAATAAATACAGAACAGTTGTTTGAAGAAAAGCAGTCTCGTGGTTTATTTGAAGAAAAGGAAGGCCCTAAAACTGAACCTTTACATACTTCTATTAATGCAGCCTGAAATAGAATTTGCCCTTTTTGTAGCCACATCACACTGTTGGCTCATATTTAGCTTGTGATCTACAACAATTCCAAGATCCTTCTCGCTCATGGTTTTGCTGAGTTAGGTCTACCCCATCTTGTAACTGTGAAATTGGTTTCTTTCTCTGAGCTGCAGGACTTTGCAATTATCCCTGTTGAATTTCATTCTCTTGCTTTCGGTCCAGGGCTCCATCCTATCAAGGTCATTGTGAATTTTGTTTCTAGGGTATTAGCTATTCCCAGAATTCAGTTCACAATCTGGGGCTCCATCTTGACCTGGCACTCACCATAGAGACCAAGGTAGTGTCAGTGGTCTGTACCACCTATTTTCATGTTCGGTGGATTGCCCAGCTGCGTCCTGGTCTTCATGTGGGGGCCCTCACCATTCTGGTCCTTGCGTTTGTAGTCTCGAGATTTGACCACTGTAATGCTCTCTATGTGGGGCTACCTCTGAGATAGATGCAGAAATTTCAAATGGTGCAGAACGTGGCAGCCAGACTTCTTCCTGGGGTGTGAAAACACCAACATATCTCCCCTACTCTGTCTGCCCTGCATTGGCTGCCCTTCGTTTCCGTATTGAATTCAAAGTACTAATGATGATATATAAAGCCCTGAATGGTTTAAGAACTCAATATCTGGTGGAATGCCTCCTCCCACCAGATCTACCCGAATCACACGCTTCAGTCAAGATGGGAGGCTGAGGGGCCTAAAGCCGAGGGAGACCCAAAGAGAATGAACAAGAAAATGGGCCTTCTTGGTAGTGGCCCCTCACCTTTGGAACAGTCTCCCCCCAGAGATCTGTCTGGCTCCCTTGCTGGGTGTTTTTAAGAGCCAACTCAAGACCTGGATCTTTAGGCAGGCTCTCTCTCCTGTTAATACCTGATTTATTGTTAGCCTTGTGATTTAAATGTTGTTGTTTATTTTATTTTATTATCCTTCTATGTTGTCACCCACCCAGAGTAGACTTCGGTCTAGATGGGTGGGATATAAAATAAAAAATAAATATTCTCCCCAATTTGGTATCATCTGCAACTTTGACAAAGTTCTCTGCATCCCCAATCCACATCATTAATAAAAGTGGTCGTATTGACCAGATAGGCGGGGTACAAATAGAATAAATAAATAAAAATATTGAAGAGCATAGGACCTAGGACTGAGCCTTGGGGTAGCCCACATCTGACCTCCTCCCAGTTAGAGGACCCTTTAATCATCATTATCTGAGTACAATTCTGTAGCCAACTGTGTATCCGCCTGGCCCTTGATCTACCTGGCCCACACCTAGTTAGCTTACTAATCAAGATATCATGTGGCACTTTGTCAAAAGCTTTGCTAAAGTGAAGATATACAGAAGTCAAGATATCCCTGGGTCAGCAATACTATAAGCAAAAAAGATCAAGGAATTGTCATAGATCACAAGCTGAATATGCACCAGCAGTGTGATGCAGCTACAAAAAAGGCAAACACTATTTTGCAGGATTAATAGGAAGGGAGTCTCCAAATCCTGCGAGGTTCTGTCTCTATATGAGAGTACTGTGTCCTGTTCTGGACACCGCACTTCAAAAAGGATACTAAGAATTTGCAGCAAGTTCAGAGGAGGCCAAGAGTGTTCCACCAATGGAGGCATTCAAGAGAACATACGAATGTAAGAAGAGCCCTGCTGGATCAGGCCAAGGGCCCCTCTAGTCCAGCATCATGTATCTCACAGTGGCCCCAACAGATGCCTCTGGGAGCACATCAGACAATGAGATCCCTGTCTCCTGATCCCCCTCTCTTGCATCTGGCCTTTGCGGGGACCTTCCTTTTAAGCCTGGAGATTGTACATCCCCATCATGTCATGTCCTCCTGGAATCTGTCCAATTTCCTTTTTGAGGTATCTACGCCAGATGTCATCACCACATCCTGTAACAAGGAGTTCCAAAGACTAATAACACGCTGGGTCAAGAAATATTTTCTTTTCTTTGTTCTCAGTCTCCCAACACTTTATTGGAGTGGATGTTGCCTGAGGGTTTTAGTATTCTGTGAGAGGGAAAAGAACTCCCCTCTATTCAATCAATCAATCTCCTGCATAATATTAGATGTCTGAATCATGTCCCCCCTTCGCCCAGTGCCTTTAGATTAAAGAGCCTGAAAAGCTGTCACCTTTCCTCATCAGTGAGGTGTTCCAGCCGAGTCTTCATTTCGGTTGCTTTCTTCTGCACCTTTTCCAGTGCCACAATGTTTTTTTTAGTGTAGTTGTTTAATTTTCAATCCCCCTTTTTCATGATATCTAGCATGGAATTCTGCCTTCACAGATTACCCCCTGAAGGGACTTGAGTAATTCAGAGAAGCTATGGGCTATGCTGTGCAGGGACAGCCGAGATGGAGAGGTCATAGTGGAGAGTTCTGACTAAACGCAATCCACCTGGAGCAAGAACTGGCAATTCCACTCCAGTATCTTTGCCAAGAATGCCCCATGATCAGAAACAAAAGGCTAAAAGATACAACACTGGAAGAAGAGCCCCTCAGGTCAAGCGTCCAAAATGCTACTGAGGAAGAGTGGAGGACAAGTACAAGTAGCTCCAGTGCTAATGAAGTGGTTGGGCCAAAGCCGAAAGGACACTCAGCTGTGGACGCGCCTGGAAGTGAAAGGAAAGTCTGATGCACCAAAGAAAAATACTGCATAGGAACCTGGAATGTAAGATCTATGAACCTTGGTAATCTGGAGGTGGTCAAACAGGAGATGTCAAATAAATATTGACATCCTGGATGTCCGTGAACTAAAATGGGTGGGAATGGGCGAATTCAATTCAGACGATGATCATATCTACTATTGTGGGCAAGAATCCCATAGAAGAAATGGAGTAGCCCTCATAGTCAACAAAAGACTAGGGAAAGCTGTACTTGGATACAATCTCAAAATAATAGAATGATTTCAATACGAATCAAAGGCAGACCTTTCAACATCACAGTAATCCAAGTTCATGCACCAGCCACCGATATCGAAGAGGCTGAAATTGACCAATTCTATGAAGACTTGCAACACGTTCTAGAACTGACACCAAAGAAAGATGTTCTTCTCATTATGGGGGATCGGAATGCTGAGGTAGGGAGTCAAGAGATAAAAGGAACAACAGGAAAGTTTGGCCTTGGAGTGCAAAAGCAGGGCAAGGACATATAGAATTTTGTCAAGAGAACAAGCTGGTCATCACAAATGCTTTTCCAACAACACAAGAGGCGACTCTACACATGGACATCAACAGATGGGCAATACCAAAATGAGATTTATTATATTCTCTGCAACCAAAGATGGAGTAGCTCTATATGGTCAGCAAAAACAAGACCTGGAGCTGACTGCGGCTCTGATCATCAGCTTCTCATAGCAAAATTCAAGCTTAGACTGAAGAGAGTAGGAAAAACCACTGGGCCACTCAGGTATAATCTAAACCAAATCCCTTGTGAATACACAGTGGAAGTGAAGAACAGATTTCAGGAACTCAATTTGGTGGACAGAGTGCCTGAAGAACTATGGCTGGAGGCTCGTAACATTGTAAAGGAGGCAGCAACAAAAACCATCCCAAAGAAAAGGAAATGCAAGAAAGCAAAGTGGCTGTCCAACGAGGCCTTACAAATAGCAGAAAAGAGAAGGGAAACAAAATGCAAGGGAGATAGGGAAAGTTACAGAAAATTGAATGCAGACTTCCAAAGAATAGCAAGGAGAGACAAGAGGGCCTTCTTAAATGAACAATGCAAAGAAACAGAGGAAAATAATAGAAAGGGAAAAAACAAATATCTATTCAAGAAAATTGGAGATATTAAAGGAACATTTTGTGCAAAGATGGACATAATAAAGGACAAAAGTGGTAGGGACCTAACAGAAGCAGAAGATATCAAGAAGAGGTGTCAAGAATACACCAGAATTACACCAGTAGTAATTATCAGAAAGATTTGGACATCCTGAACAACACAGATATCGTGGTTGCTGACCTTGAGCCAGACATCCTGGAGAGAGAAGTCAAGTGGGCCTTAGAAAGCTTGGCTAACAACAAGGCCAGTGGAGGGGATGGCATTCCAGTCAAACTATTTAAAATCTTAAAATATGTTGCTGTTAAGGTACTACATTCAATATGCCAGCAAGTTTAGAAAACTCAACAGTGGCCAGAGGACTGGAAAAGATCAGTCTACATCCCAATACCAAAGAAGGGCAGTGCCAAAGAATGCTCCAATTACTGTATAATTGCACTCATTCCACACGCTAGCAAGGCCATGCTCAAAATCCTACAAGGTAGGCTTCAGCAATATGTGGACCAGTACTTCCAAAAGTACAAACTGGATTTTGAAGGGGCAGAGGAACTCAAGACCAAATTGCTAACATGCACTGGATAACGGAGAAAGCCAGAGAGTTCCAGAAAAACATCTACTTCTGATTCATTGACTACGCAAAAGCCTTTGACTGTTTGGACCACAGCAAACTATGGCAAGTCCTTAAGGAAATGGGAGTGCCTGACCACCTTATCTATCTCTTGAGAAACCTATATGTGGGACAGGAAGCAACAGTTAGAACTGGATATGGAACAACTGATTTGTTCAAAATTGGGAAAGGAGTACAAGGCTGTATATTGTCCCTATGCTTATTTAACTTATATGCAGAATACATCATGCGAAAGGCTGGAGTGGAGGGATCCCAGGCTGGAATTAAGATTGCAGGAAGAAATATCAACAACCTCTGATATGCAAATGATACCACTCTGATGGCAGAAAGTGAGGAGGAATTAAAGAACCTGTTAATGAGGGTGAAAGAGGAGAATGCAAAAAACAGTCTGAAGCTCAACATCCAAAAAACCAAGATCATGGCCACTGGTCCCATCACCTCCTGGGAAACAGAAGGGGAAGATATGGAGGCAGTGACAGATTTTACTTTCTTGGGCTCCATGATCACTGCAGATGGTGTCAGTAGCCACACAAGATCCTGAAGCAGAGGCCTCAATCCTTTTGCCATCTTATGAGAAAGCAGACTCCCTTTAAAAGACCCTGATATTGGGAAAGTGTGAAGGCAATAGGAGAAGGGGTCGGCAGAGGACGAGATGATTGGACAGTGTTGCTGAAGCTATCAACATGAACTTGACCAAACTCTGGGAGGCAGTGGAAGACAGGAAGGCCTGGCATGCTCTGGTCCATGGGGTCATGAAGAGTCGGACACAACTTAATGACTAAACAACAACAAAGTATGGATCAAAGAGTTACTTAGAGATTTAAATGTTAATGTAACTGACCCTTTGTCTATTTTTATGAATAACACAAGTTTCAGTTTATTTGAGAATACAAGTGTAAAAGGTAGAAGCAAACACATATGTACAAAATATTATGATGGAAGGCAGGCTGTAAAGATGGAAAAGTAAAAGTTGCATTTTGCCCGGGTAAAGTCCATATTGCTGGCCTCTTCACAAAACGTCTTCCAGAAGGAAGTCATGTAGTTTTGTCAAGTAGAACAGGAATGTTCAAAACTATATTTAGGAGGGGTGTCATGATACAAAAACCATCGCATAGAAAAGGAAGTGAGTGTACAAGAACTATTGCAAATGCAAACAAAACAAAGGAAAAAGCAATCAAGTGTGCAAGACCTATTGTAAATGCAAAGAAAACTAACCAAAAACCTATCAACTGTGCAAGACCAATTGTGAATGCAAAAAAAGCAAAAAGCAATCAAGTGTGCAAGACCCATTGCAAATGCAAACAAAGAAAGCAAAAAGCAATCAAGCAGAATGTGCAAGATCAGAAATGGGGGAAAAATAAAAAGGAAAGAAACTTCCCAACACCCTTTGGAAATGGGGGAAAAACCACAAAAGCAAAAAAACCTTGCAAGACCCATTGGAAATGGGGGGAAACCCAAAAAGCAAGGAACCCCCCCAAAACCCATAGGAATTTGGGTGAAATCAAAAATGCAAGGAAACTCACCAAGACCCATTGGAAATGGGGGGGAATCCAAAAAGCAAGGAAACCCTCAAATTCCATAGGAAATGGGGGACAATCCAAAATGCAAGGAAACCCCCCAAGACCCTTCAGAAATGGGGAAAAACAAAAAACAAACCCCCAAGACCCATCGCAGCACAGAAACATAATCCCCAGCCCAAAACCATGCCACAATAACACCCAGAACAGTATTTTTAACAGCAGAAAACAGCACTTTACCTTACCAGGCAGTCCCAAACCTCCCTGCAAACACACACACGCACACTCAGAAGCAGAAGCCAGGCAGAGTCCCAAGCCTCCTCCGATCGCACACTCTCTTAACACAGTGGTCAGGGAACAGGGGTAAATAACCAGAAATGGGGTAAAAATGAAAATCCTGGGGCTAATTTTGGATGTGACCCTAACCAACTTCCCTCCTCCTCCTCCTCCTCCTCCTCCTTCTCTTCTGCCCAGAGGGGGGGTCCCTGGCTCCCCAATTGTCCCCTTCCCTCCCCCTTCTCCGGCCTGGCTGGGGACCTCTGAAGTACACAAAACCTGCAGGCGGGGTTTTGCCACAGTGCCGTCAGCAGCATCTAGGAAACAGCTCCTGGGGAAAGCTGAAACTGCCCGGTCTGGGGCCCCCCAGTTACAACCGGGGTCACAGGAGAAGATAGGAGAGTGAGTGAGCATCAGAGGGATGAATGGGAAGCTGCAACCGACATTTTTTTCCTTCTGAAGAGATCACGGAGCACAGACCGGGTCCGGAAGCCATCTTGCGTCCAGCTGTGAGTAACCCACCCACCCTGGAGGAGAGGAGAATGGAGAACTACAGTTAAAAAGTAACAATAATAAATAAATCTGAAGCCCTTGATCTAGAAAGGAGCATGTAATGCAACAAGGCCGAAAGGAGTGAGGTAGCAGTGAGATTGCTTACCGGCTCTGCTGCTTTGCTATTTCAAAAGTGAAACCAGCTGGTTGCAGACCAGCCAAGGCCAGCAGCCAGACGAAAATAAAGCCGACCCAGAAAAACTTTTTTATGAAATAGGCAAACATGGATATGGATAGAGCCTGAGTTGTTACTATTAATAATTGGATAGACTTTTTGATAGCAGACTGTTAGTTTCCATGACTATGTATTAAGCCTGTGGTGGGAGAAAGCCCCCCTTTGGAGGTTACAGCTGTAAATAACATTTCAGCTGGGAAAGTTTTGATTCTTAAAGTGAAAGGTGTAATTGAAAACCAGAACTGGAGTGGTGGACTGTACTTTGGATTATAATGACTGGAGGAAAGTGGAATGTCAGCCCTAATATACTTAATTGACTTTTGAAACCCTTTGGGATTTTGGTGCCTTGTATTAAGAAGGGAACTGCAAAAATTTTGAGGTGGGAAAAGAGAAAATTTTTCCTAGCCCCACAAGAACATCATCACTGAGAACTTGGGAATATTGACCTTTAAGACTCTGTGACTGTACTTAGCCTGGATTTATTTGGTTGGACTGCGTGGGTAACTAAGAAACAGAGGCTGGAGGTACAACAACCTTGATAAGACTTTCGAAAAGAAGGAACATTCTACTATGGTGGTGGGTTAAACTGCTGGGTTAAAAAGTGATTTATATATTGTAATATTGGGCAAAGTTTGGAGGAAGGTTGTAGGTGAGGTTGTTGATAGTAGGCTCTTATCCTTAGCTAAATAGGGATTCGAGATGGCCTCAAAAAAATCAAAACCTCAGATGCCTGGAACCTCTCCTGCTCAGGCACCAGGTCTGACTAAGCTGGTAGAACCAGAGCCAGATAAAGAATGGCAGACCACTATGCAAAACCTATTTACAGGATTCCAGCAAATTAATTAACGTCTTACCCAGACATTCATTCAACAGACCAGATGAAGAAAATGAAAACGGAATTAACTGAAGCTAAGAAACAGATAACAGAAATGAAAACAAGAACACAAGATATTGAGGAAAAAGTGAAAGGCACTGATACCAGGGTGGACCAAACTGAAGAAACACTACAGGCAACACAGAAGAATCAAAAGCAAGATGATGATAGATTTGTAATGTTAGAGATGGGGAGAGCATCAAAAATGCTGAGATTTCAAAATGTACCAGTAAAGGAAGGTAAAGATCTAGAAATATTAATAAGTGAGGCATTGGCTCTAGAAATAGAAATAGACCCAGCAGAATTTCGTCAATATCTGGAAGCAACTTACAGGGTGAGTACAGCATATCTCAGAAAGAACAAGCTTCCTAAAGAAATTCATGTGAGATTTACAAAGAAGGTAATCAGAGATGAAGTTTTAAGAATCTCACAAGATAAACAACTGATAATAGAAGACAAGAAAATCAATGCACTAAAACAAATTCCCTGGCAAATGAGACAGAGAAGGAAGGAATATTCCTCTCTGGTATTGTTACTTCAACAAAATGGAATCTCATACAGATGGCTAACACCAGAAGGTTTATTCTTTAGGATTGATACACAGAGATATAACATAACATTTCTGATGAAAGCACGAGACTTCATGGGAAAAAATGAGAAGAATTTGAAAATACAGGGCGAAAGAAAGGAGAGGAAACCAGAAGGAAGATCCCAACAGAAACCAAGGCAATCATCACAATCAGAATCAGACACAGACTTAGGAGAACATGAAGTAGCCGATGTACCAGGAGCATGACGAGGAAAAAACAGAAAGGTAATAATCTACAACAAGATGTCTAAAAAACAAATGAAGATTTTCTCAGTCAACGTAAATGGTTTAAATTCACCTCACAAACAGTGAAAGATCTCTCTACAATTACAGAAACAGAAATCCAACATTATTTGTATTCAAGAAACCCATATGAAAAGAGCAGACTTGAAACTGTTAGAACGGCCAAGGTTAGGAGAATTATTTGCAGCCTCGGATAGAACTAAAAAGAAGAAAGGCTTGGCTATGTATATCAAGAAAAAATTAGAACCAAAACTGATTTTTGCCTCAGACAATGGAGGATAGTAATGGTGGAAATTCAAAGAGAATCAAAGAAATTGCTAATTGTTAACATCTATGCACCAAATGGAAATCAAGAAATTTGTTTTAAGCAATTGCAATCAGAACTGATGAATAAAGATTATGATTACTACTGTCTGATAGGAGACTTTAATGCTGTCTTTGATAAAGAACTAGACACAAAATCAGATAAAATAATTTTTAAAAAAGGTACAATTTCAAGAAACTTTTTACAACTGGCAGAAGAAGTGAACATCATAGATGCTTGGAGAACATGTAATCCAATGAGAAGAGACTACGCCTTCTATTCTACAGTGGGGTCTTGACTTAAGAACTACTTGAGTTAAGAATATTTTGACTTAAGAACCACTCTCATAGGAAAATACTGACTTGACTTAAGTACTTAGATTTGAGTTAAGAACTGAAAAAAAAACCACGTGGGAGGCAGGGAAAGTGCAAAATGTGAACTTTCAGCTAACTGTTGGCCAGTGAAAAGGGTGCCTGTCTGCTTCCTCCCTCCTCCCAGCGTTTAAGAGAGTGGATTGGGAGACAGTCTTCAGACTGCCTGGTCCTGTCCTGCCTGGACTGTATTTTCCCTGCCTTCCCTGAACCTTTCTTGACCTAAGAAAAAAAGAAACAAAATATCCCCCTCTAGTGGTCGAAGGCAGAATAGCAGCTTCCCATTAGTTTCTATGGACGGAAAAGAGCAGATACGGATCAAATGGTTTTCAATGCATTCCTATGGGAAATGCAGATTTGACTTGAGAACATTTTGACTTGAGAACCGCCTTCCAATACGGATTAAGTTCTCAAGTCAAGACCCCACTGTAATAGACACAAATCATGGTCAAGAATTGATGCATGCTGGATCTCAACAAGCTTAATGAAAGAATTGGAACAAGTAGATATTTTACCTAATACATTCGCAGACCACAACCCAATTTCATTACAATTGGGCAGTAAATCAAGAGAATTTAATTGGAAGCTTAATACTGCACATCTGAAAATGAGGATTTTAAGAAACAAGCAAAAGAAGAAATAGATCTTTTCTTTAAACAGAAAATAAGGCTAGAAACTTCGGTTATTATGGTCTGGGAGGCAAGTAAGGCATTTTTAGAGGAATAGCTATAAGATTTGCAGCAAAACAAAAAAAAGAAAGACAGAAAAAAATATGATACGTTGGAAAGCAGATTAGCCTCAGACGAGATCCAGGTGAAACAAAATCCGACAAATATTTATTTATTTATTTGATTTATATCCCGCTCATCTGGTAAATCTATACCACTCTGAGCGGCTAACAGGAACATATATACAATTATAATAAAATAAATTAAAAATCAATTAACAGAAAATGACAAAAATCATAAATAATTGCAAATAATAAATAGATAAAGAAGAGAGAAATAAATTAAGTTAGATTAGGTGCTGGCAGGAGGGAAGGCCTTAACATAGAGCCATGTTTTTAGTTGAGTTTTGAATGTACCCAGCGTAGGGGCCGCACGAATCTCAGGGGGGAGATTGTTCCAAAGGCGAGGAGCCACCGCCGAGAAGGCCCGGTTTCGTGTCTTCTCCCTCCGGGCCTCCCTCGGCGTCAGGCTCCTCAGCCTCACCTCCTGGGTCGCGCGGGTGGTCCGGGTAGAACTTGGTGGGTGAAGGCGTTCCGCCAAGTATCGAGGTCCCAAACCGTTTAGAGCCTTATAAGTGAGCATTAAAACTTTGAAGTCAATACGGAAACGAACGGGCAGCCAATGCAGTCTAGCCAGGATAGGGGAAATGTGATGGAATTTTCTCCCTCCAGTAAGGAGTCTGGCTGCTGCATTCTGCACCATCTGAAGTTTCCGTATCAGCCTCAAAGGTAGCCCCACGTAGAGCGCGTTGCAGTGATCTAATCTTGAGATTACGAGCGCGTGTACTAAGGTGGTGAGCGCCCCCGAGTCAAGATAGGGCCGCAGCCGGGCAATCCGCCAAAGGTGGAAAAGGCGGAGCGGACAACCGACGCCACCTGTGTTTCCATGGTGAGCGTCGGGTCCAAATGTATGCCCAAGCTGCGGACCCCACTCACCGGAGCCAGGGTGCCCCCCCCAAACGAGAGAGAGCCAACAAAGCCGCCAACCACGGGGGGGCCCACCCTCAGGACTTCCGTCTTGTCCGGGTTCAGCCGCAGGCCATTTTCCTGCATCCATTCCAGTACAGTCCCCAGGCAGCACTGAAGGGACAGGACGGCATCACCTGCAGTTGGTAAAAAGGAGATGTAGAGCTGGGTGTCATCAGCATACTGATGACACAGCGCTCCACACCCCCTGATGACCCCCGCTAGCGGCCTCATATAGATGTTAAATAGCATTGGGGAGATAATCGACCCCTGTGGAACCCCACAGTTGGAGTTCCACGGGGCCGAGACACTCTCCCCAAGCTGAACTCTCTGGGGGCGGTCCTCCAAGAAGGAACGGAGCCAGGCTAACGCCAGGCCACCAATTCCCAACTCGGAGAGCCTCCCCAGGAGGATACCGTGGTCGACGGTATCAAAGGCCGCTGAAATATCGAGGAGGACCAGCAGAGACGTTTTGCCCCTGTCGGCTTCCCTCAGAAGGTCATCATACAGGGCGACCAATGCCGTCTCTGTCCCATGGCGCGGCCTGAAGCCCGACTGGAATGGATCCAGGGCATCTGTTTCATCCAGGAGTGCCTGAAGCTGGTCTGCCACCACCCTCTCCACCACTTTGCTCATGAAAGAAATATTGGCGACGGGCCTGTAATTGCCAATTTCGTCCGCCGCCAAACTAGATTTCTTTCGTATGGGCCTAATGAGTGTCTCCTTGAGGGCAGATGGGAATCTGCCCTCAAGGATAGACCCATTTATTATTGCTGTGGCCCATTCAGTTGTTTTCGGCCTGGCTGCTTTGATTAGCCAGGCCGGGCAAGGGTCCAAGGAGGAGGTGGTGGCCCGACAGCGGTCAAGCACCCTGGCCACAGAATCAGGCGTTACTGGCTGGAAAGAGTCGAGAATAACCGGGCAAGATGGAGCGCTGGACATCTCAGCTCGATTCACTGCATTTAAAAAAGGAGAGAGCTCCCGGCGGATGGCCTCCACTTTAGATTTAAAAAATGCCGCAAATTGGTCAGGTGAAAAACTAGGGGGAGGCCCATCACCCGGACCAACTCCGAATAGGTCGCGCACTATACGGAAAAGCTCCGCCTGCTGGTTGGACGCTTCGCTTATCCGGTTAGCGAAGAATGATCTACTGGCAGCCTTCACCTTATTCAGGTAAAGGTTAGTTGCGACCTTGACAGCTATCCAGTTGTTGTCCGTCGGGTTCTTCCTCCATCTACGCTCTAGCCTTCTCCTAATTCGCTTCATCGCCCGGAGCTCCAGGTTGAACCAGGGCGCCGGACGAGTTCTGCGCCGGAGAGGGCGTTTGGGCGCGATCGTGTCGACTACCCGGGTGGCAGCGGTGGACCAGCTGTCCACCAGGACTTCAACAGGAGCGCTAGCCAGGTCAGCCGTAATCCCTCTCATGGCCTCCTGGAAACCGATCAGATCCAGTAGTCTTCGAGGGCGGACCATGGAAATAGGCCCCTGCTCCCTGCAGGGGGAGAGAGCCACTGTGAGGTTAGATTTTATCAGGTGGTGATCTGACCATGACAAGGGGATAGACACAAGGTCCGTCACCATCAGACCACTCTCGCCCCAATTGGAGGAAAAAACCAGGTCTAGCGTGTGGCCACCCACGTGGGTGGGGCCGTTGACATGTTGGGACATGTTCAAGGAAGCCATGGTTTCCAAGAACTCAAGAGCTGGCCCAGTAACCTCTGCCTCCGCA
This sequence comes from Pogona vitticeps, assembly GCF_051106095.1. Lineage (NCBI taxonomy): Eukaryota > Metazoa > Chordata > Lepidosauria > Squamata > Agamidae > Pogona > Pogona vitticeps. The sequence goes on from NC_135799.1 coordinate 175,291, forward strand.
TGCACGTTGAAATCACCCAAGACCAGAAGCCTCGGGGATCCCAACAATGCCGCGGAGACAAAGTCAGCCAGCTCTGGAAGGGAAGTGGCTGGGCCGCAGGGAGCACGGTAGCCCAGCAAAATCCCAATTCCATCCCTGGCCCCTATCGACACGTGGAGTGCCTCTAGACCCAGCCTTACCACCGAGGAGCGCCTGGTAACCTCCAAGTTGGATTTATAGACAATGGCTACTCCCCCTCCCCGTCCTTCCAGTCTGCCCTGGTGCTGGACATCATAACCGGGCGGGCAGATGAGAGCCAGGGGGGGGACCACCCTCCCCATTGAGCCACGTCTCGGTTATGCATGCCAGGTGTGCATTCTCTTCCAGGATAAGGTCTTGAATCACCTGGGGCTTATTCGATACAGACCTGGCATTCAACAGCACCAGGGTTAGAGTGGAAGGCTGGCTGAACTGGCTGCCTCAATACTGGGGGTTGGCTGCAGCCTCAGAACAGTGAACAGCCTTCAGACATCTGTTCACTGTTCTACTAACACGAGCAGGGACCGCGTCAATGCCATATCGCCCTCTACCCATAACCACCGGGATGTTAAAAGGCCCCTCGCTGGGCAAGCAGGCCTCCCACTCCATGCCAGATGAAAAGAAAAGAGAGAAGAAATAAAATAATAATAATAATAATAATGAGAAAGCAAACACTAAATAATATCACCGCTTAACAAATACAAATAATACATAGCAATACAAAATTATAAACCCAATACAAACATAATAAATTTTAATTTAACAAAAAATAACAAAAAAAAAACATCCCCCCCCCCATCTAACTACGTCCATCCTCCACTGCCTCGGAACCCTGTCTTTTTTAGTTTTGCTGGACTTGCTATTCTTGATGTCGTTAATATATTTCCAGAGGTTGTTAGAGTTGATGTTAAAGTCAGGGAAATTGCCGGATTGAGGATGTTACTCACAGGTTGCATCAAAATAAAAAGAACAGGCAGCGTTGAGAGCAACGAAGTCCAGGCAAAAAGATAGATAGTCCCAGGCTTCCCTCTTTCCCTTCCTTGTAAAGGAGTCAATAGATTTTTATAGCTGGTCCTGGATGGGCTGGATGAACAAACCGAGTCTGGAGAAAAAGCTGCTGGCCGGGAACCCAACATGGCGACCGTCCAGGACTCTCCTAGGGCGATGAGGTCTTCGTCCCACCAGATCACCGCTGGCAATCCGCCTCTCTGTCTCAGCAGCCCGGGTCCCACAACGCTCCTAGGCAGCGTGGACCTCACTGTTGGCCATAGGGAACACAGCACACCAGGTTCCAAGCACTGAGCTCCGATCTCAGCCCTGCAAAGATCGTCAAGGGGGGGGAGGCGCCGAGTCACCAGACGCCAATCTTTCTCCTCCAGAGGGCTCAGCGTCAGCCTGGCCGGCAAGCCTGTTCCCTGGCAGCGCAGTTCTCCAGCGGTCGATAGACCCGACTCCTCAGCAACACGGGAAGCACCCAAACGCCACCTCCTGTGGCCAGCGAGGCACCCGAGCGTCCAAGCACAGTCAAAGCCGGGAGGCTCCAGTCGAGCCTCAGCCCCCAGCTCCGCGTCTGAGCTCTGGCTCCAGCCCCGCACTCAATCAGGCAGCCAGCAATCAATCAAAGAGGCCAGGAGAGGGACCAGAGAAGAGGGGGAGAGCGAAAGAAGAAGAGAAAAAAAAAGGAAAAAGAGATAGGAAAGAGAAAGTTAAGAAAAGAGTACAAGAGGCGAACCGGCGCGGCGGAGGTAAGTGCTAACCGCCTGCTACCGACGCCATCTTGAAAAACAGAAATTGAAAGAAAGATTAAAATCTATACACCACCAGATAAATATACTGTTCACCCAAGAAATCGCAAAGAAGCAATTTTTTTTGAAAAGGCAAACAAACCGGGGAGATGGCTAGCATACAAACTCAGGAAAGAGAAGGAGGAAACAACAATACAAACATTGAAAGATGAAACAGGGATGGAAAAATTTAAACAAGAGGAAATAAACAAGATTGCTGAGGATTTCTATCAGAATTTATACAATAAAAAGGATGTTGATAAAGAAGCTCAAAAAGAATATGTATGGAAACATAACAAAATGAGGTTGACCAAAGAACAAATTCAGTCCTTAAATGAGCCTCTGAAGTATGCAGAAATTATAGAAGCCCTCCAAAAAAAAAAAAAAAAAAAAAAAAAAAAAAAAAAAAGCGCCAGGCCCAGATGGTCTCTCAGCTGAATATTATAAAGAATTGGAAAATGTATTACTTAACCCATATAAGAAGCTTTTGGAATGTGTTGAAGAAGAGGTAAAATTGCCACCAACATGGAAAGAAGCGATAATTTCCCTTATTCACAAAGAAAACACGGAAGGAAAAGAAATTCAGAACTGTAGACCGATCTCACTGTTGAATGTGGACTATAAAATATATGTGAGCATGTTGGCAAATAGACTGAAAAGAATTTTCTTACAGCTAATACATCAAGATCAGTCTGGATTTCTCCCAAAAAGAAAGATGAAAAATAATATGAGGATAATTTTAAATTCTCTAGAATACTATGAAGCACACCCGGAGAACCAGATGGCTATGATATTTTTGGATGCAGAGATAGCCTTTGATAACCGGGATTGGAATGTTATGTTATATCAGCTGGAAGCACTACAAGTTGGAGAAAGATTTTTGAAATTAATTAAAGCAATTTATACGCAGCAAAAGGCAAAAGTGAGAATTAATGGAGAGTTGACGAAAGAAATACAAATACAGAAAGATACAAGACAGGGATGTCCACTCTCACCATTACTACAGTGGTGCCTCACTTAACGAGTGCCTCGCTCACCAATGAATTCGCATAACGATGGCCTTTGCTGGAAATTTTGCCGCCTCACTTAACGATGTTTCCTATGGGGGATTTTCGCATAACGATGTTTGGGACCTTTCTTCACTTAACGATGACAGTTTTAGGTCCCCTGTTTCGCTTAACGTTTTTTTTGACAGCCCTGTTTTCGCTATTTTAAAAATAGTCTAAAATGTTTAAAAAATGTTTAAAATGCTTGGAATCATTAGTGCACCTAATAAAACCTTCGTTAAATTAATTTGGCTTCGTTCTGAGTCTTTTTGAATTTTTGGTGATTTTTTTTCACCATTGAAATGTATTGAATAGGCTCCTATTAGAACGGATTAACCGGTTTTCAATGCATTCCTATGGGAAATGGTGTTTCGCTTAACGATGTTTTCACATAGCGATGTTTTTTTGGAACCAATTAATATCGTTATGCGAGGCACCACTGTATTTATCCTTACCCTAGAAATATTAACAGAACAAATCAGAGATAAAAATAAAATAAAAGGATTGAAAGTAAGAGGTCACACTTATAAACTCCAAGCCTTTGCAGATGATTTAGTCATTATATTGGAAGATCCGTTGGACTCAATAGAACAGCGGTCCCCAACTTTCTGGGGACCGCGGACTGGCTGAGCCTCCGAGGAAGGCGGGCCCCTCGCAGGTGTATGCAGGTGTGAGTGGGCTCTCTGGCGCATGTGTGAAGCGGCGGGAGAGCGCCCACCTGCCCGCCACGGCCGACATGAGTGCTCCCCCACCCCTTCGTGCATGCACAGGGGCACCTGCACACCCGCCCGCCCACCCCTTCATGTGGGTGCTTGAGTGCATTGCAAAGGAGTGGGAGAGCACCTCCGTGCCTGCCAGCACTGGCATGAGTGCCGCCCACCCCTTCATATGGGTGCTTGAGTGCATGTGCAAAGGAGTGGGGGAGCACCTCCCCGCCTGCCAGCACTGGCATGAGTGCCCCCCACCCCTTTCCACATGCGCAGGGGCACCTTCACACCCACCTGCGTGCCCACCCACCCTTCACCCGGGTGCTCAGGCATTTGGGCACATGCATGAAGGGGTGGGGAGTGCTCACACCGGCGCTGGAATGCACGCACATGCAGAAAGCAGCTGTGGGGAGGGGAGTGCGTGAGAGGGGGTGGGAGGTCTGTCTTCCTGGCCCGGTCTGGCTCAGGCCACAGACCGGAACCAGGCCACGGACCAGGGGGTTGTTGACCTCTGCAATATAAGACCTGATGGAGATGCTGAAAAACTTTGGTGACGTTGTAGGAATGAGACAAAAGCAAAAGAAAACAAAAATACTTGTTAAAAATATGAGAGAACAAGAACGACAGAAGTTAATAGAAAAGACTAATTTCCAAGAGGAAAAGAGAATGAGATATTTAGCGATTCAAAATACAAAGATGACAAGCACTTATTCAAAGATTATTAAATGAAATTGATTACAGACCAACTTGGAGAGATGGGATAAATTACAGTTAACTTTGATGGGAAGAATTGCAACTATCAAAATGAATGTCCTGCCAAAAACTGTATTTTTATTTCAGACAATTCCTATAATATTAAAACAGTCCTTTTTCAAGAACTCAATAAGATAATTATGAGATTTGTATGGCAAGGCAAAAAACCAAGAATTAAAATTAAAGCAATGCAAGATGCCAAACAGAGGGCGGGTTTTAGTCTTCCAGTTTGGGTTTTGTACTATAGATCCTGCGTACTAGACTAGATAAAAGAACGAATAATTTTGGAAAATGATCTGCAGTGTGGTTGGCATGCTTTTCTGTGGTATGAAAAAAGATAAAGAACAAAAACAGTTTAATTCACATATGAAAAGAGGCGCTTTGTTAGGAACCTGGACAAAGACTATACAACAAATTTACCAAAAAAATACCAGTATGGGTATCACCTATAGAGGCCTTTACTCAATCCAATCTAATGACAAAAGTCAAGCTCCTAAGATATCAAGATCTATTGAAAAAGGACTGTGAGCTAAGGTCTAAAGAAGAATTAGAAATACAGAATATATACACAGACTGGTGGTCCAGAGCACAGCTTGAAGCCAGATACAGTAAAGATAAAACAGAGGGTTTCTATCTAGAACAAATGACATTTGATAAAGCTTTACTGGGCTCAAAAGATAAAATAATTAAGAGAATGTATACCCACTTATTAGAAATTAAAATGCAAGATGAGATGGTTAAAGAATGTATGATTAAGTGGACACAGAATATAGGACATAATATTGATATTGATCAATGGTCGAAAATATGGCAAATACAGTGGGGTCTCGACTTATGAACTTAATCCGTATTGGAAGGCAGTTCTCAGGTCGAAAAGTTCTTAAGTCGAATCTGCATTTCCCATAGGAATGCACTGAAAACCATTTAATCCGTATCTGCTCTTTTCGTCCATAGAAACTAATGGGAAGCTGCTATTCCGCCTTCTGCCACTAGAGGGGGATATTTTTTCTTTTAACCTAAAATGACTTAACTTTTAAAAAAAGGAAGAAAAGAGTTTGTAACTCGAATCTAAGTTCGTAAGTCGAGTCCATATATTCCTATGAGAGTTCGTAAGTCAAAACGTTCGTATGTCGAGCCGTTCGTAAGTCGAGACCCCACTGTAATATAAAGCTCACAAAATCAGTTAACTTTAAACAGAACATATATAAGATGTTTTATAGATGGCATATGACTCCTGAAAAATTGTCAAAGATGTATACAGATGTATTAAATGTCTGTTGGAAATGTGAAGCACATGTGGGCAGCTATTATCATATGTGGTGTACTTGTAGAGTAGCGAAACAATATTGCATAGGAGTACATATTGTGTTACAACAAATATTGCCCTTCATGGATTGCTGCCTTGTTGTGGCGAGGGGGCTTGAGTAACTCAGAGAAGCTATGGGCTATACCGTGCAGGGCCACCCAAGACGGACAGGTCATAGTGGAGAGTTCTGACTAAACGCAATCCACCTGGGATATGAACCGGCAATTCCACTCCAGTATCTTTGCCAAGAATGCCCCATGATCAGAAACAAAAGGTTAAAAGATATGACGCTGGAAGATGGGACCCTCAGGTCAAAAGGTGTCCAACATGCTACTGAGGAAGAGCGGAGGACAAGTACAAGTAGCTCCAGAGCTGATGAAGTGGATGGGCCAAAGCCGAAAGGACGCTCAGCTGTGGACGTGCATGGAAGTGAAAGAAAAGTCCGATGCTGGAAAGAAAAATACTGCTTAGGAACCTGGAATGTAAGATCTATGAACCTTGGGAAGCTGGAGGTGGTCAAACAGGAGATGGCAAGAATAAACATCGACATTCTGGGCATGAGTGAACAAAAATGGATGGGAATGGGTGATTTCAACTCAGATGATTATCATGTCTACTATTGTGGGCAAGAATCCTGTAGAAGGAATGGAGTAGCCCTCATAGTCAACAAAAGAGTGGGAAAAGCCGTAATGGGATATAATCTCAAAAATGATAGAATGATGTCAATACGTATCCAAGGCAGACCTTTCAACATCACAATAATCCAAGTTTATGCACCAACCTCCATTGCTGAGGAGACTGCAATTGAACAATTTTATGAAGATTTACAACACCTTCTAGAACAGACACCGAAGAAGGATGTTCTTCTCATTCTGGGGGACGGGAATGCTAAGGTAGGGAGTCAAGAGATAAAAGGAACAACAGGGAAGTTTGGCCTTGGAGTTCAAAATGAAGCAGGGCAAAGGCTTATAGAGTTTTGTCAAGAGAACAAGCTGGTCATCACAAACACTCTTTTCCAACAACACAAGAGGTGACTCTACACATGGAAATCACCAGATGGGCAACATCGAAATCAGATTGACTATATTCTCTGCAGCCAAAGATGGAGAAGCTCTATACAGTCAGCAAAAACAAGACCTGGAGCTGATTGTGGCTCTGATCATCAGCTTCTCATAGCAAAATTCAAGCTTAGACTGAAGAGAGTAGGAAAAACCACTGGGCCACTCAGGTATAATCTAAACCAAATCCCTTACGAATACACACTAGAAGTGAAGAACAGATTTAAGGAACTAGATTTGATGGACAGAGTGCCTGAAGAACTTTGGATAGAGGCTTGTAACATTGTACAGGAGGCAGCAACAAAAAACATCCCAAAGAAAAGGAAATGCAAGAAAGCAGAGTCGCTGTCCAACGAGGCCTTACAAATAGCAGAAAAGAGAGGGAAACAAAATGCAGGGGAGATAGGGAAAGTTACAGAAAATGGAATGCAGACTTCCAAAGAATAGCAAGGAGAGACAAGAGGGCCTTCTTAAATGAACAATGCAAAGAAATAGAGGAAAATAACAGAAAAGGAAAATAACAGAAAAGAAAAAACCAGAGATCTGTTCAGGAAAATTTGAGATATTAGAGGAAGATTTTGTGCAAAGATGGACATGATAAAAGACAAAAATGGAAGGGACCTCACAGAAGCAGAAGACATCAAGAAGAGGTGGCAAGAATACACAGAGGAATTATATCAGAAAGTTTTGGATATCCCGGACAACCCAGACAATATATTTGCTGACCTAGAGCCAGACATCCTGGAGAGTGAGGCCAAGTGGGCCTTAGAAAGCCTGGCTAACAACAAGGCCAGTGGAGGTGATGGCATTCCAGTGGAACTATTTAAAATCTTAAAGGATGATGCTCTTAAGGTGCTACATTCAATATGCCAGAAAGTTTGGAAAACTCAACAGTGGCCAGAGGACTGGAAAAGATCAGTCTACATCCCAATACCAAAGAAGGCCAGTGCCAAAGAATGCTCCAATTACCGTACAATTGCACTCATCTCACACGCCAACAAGGTTTTGCTCAAAATCATACAAGGTAGGCTTCAGCAGTATGTGGACTGAGAACTCCCAGAAGTACAAGCGGGATTCCGAAGGGGCAGAGGAACTCGAGACCAAATTGCCAACATGCGCTGGATTATGGAGAAAGCCAGAGAGTTCCAGAAAAACATCTACTTCTGCTTCATTGATTATGCAAAAGCCTTTGACTGTGTGGACCACAGCAAACTATGGCAAGTCCTTAAAGAAATGGGAGTGCCTGATCACCTTGTCTGTCTCCTGAGAAACCTATATGTGGGACAGGAAGCCACAGTTAGAACTGGATATGGAACAACGGATGGGTTCAAAATTGGGAAAGGAGTACGACATTGCTGTATATTGTCACCCTGCTTATTTAACTTATATGCAGAATACATCATGCGGAAGGCTGTACTGGAGGAATCCCAAGCTGGAATCAAGATTGCCGGAAGAAATATCAACAACCTCCGATATGCAGATGATGCCACTCTGATGGCAGAAAGTGAGGAGGAATTAAAGAACCTTGTAATGAGAGTGAAAGAGGAGAGTGCAAAAAACGGTCTGAAACTCAACATCAAAAAAACTAAGATCATGGCCACTGGTCCCATCGCCTCCTGGGAAATAGAAGAGGAAGACATGGATGCAGTGACAGATTTTATTTTCCTGGGCTCCACGATCACTGCAGATGGAGACAGCAGCCCTGAAATTAAAAGACGCCTTCTTCTTGGGAGGAAAGCGATGACAAATCTTGACAGCATCTTGCAAAGCAGAGACATCACCTTGCCAACAAAAGTCCAAATAGTCAAAGCTATGGTTTTTCCTGTCGTGATGTATGCAAGTGAGAGCTGGATCATAAAGAAAGCAGACCGCCGAAGAATTGATGCCTTTGAATTGTGGTGCTGGAGGAGGCTCTTGAGAATCCCCTGGACTGCAAGGAGAACAAACCTATCAGTTCTAAAGGAAATCAACCCTGAGTGCTCACTGGAAGGACAGATCCTGAAGCTGAAGCTCCACTACTTTGGCCATCTCATGAGAAGAAAAGAGTCCTTGGAAAAAACCTTGATGTTAGGAAGGTGTGACGGCAAGAGATGTGGACGACCGAGGATGAGATGGCTAGACAGTGTCTGCGAAGCAACCAACATGAATTTGACACAACTCCGGGAGGCAGTGGAAAATAGGAGGGCCTGGCGTGCTCTGGTCCATGGGGTCACGAAGATTCGGACACGACTAAACGACTAAACACACACACACATACTGAGGTAATGTCCCTCTAAAACTGCAGATGGAAGGCAGTTAAATCTGGTTCCTGAAAAGGCCTGCCGGTATTTTGGGATGGTTAGGTTTTCAGGTAGTTAGCTCTTTGGTGGAATTAATTAATTAATTAATTAATTAAATATTCTGCCTATCTGGTCTTTCGACCACTCTAGGCGGCTTCCAAATATATACATAAAATGACAAATAGATATTACACAAGAAATTATTACATTAAATAACAAATTCTACAAGATGGAAAAAATAAGAATAAATAAAAAAGGTAAATGAAGAGAAAAGATCAAATATTGACTGGAGGGAAGGCCTGCATGAACATCCATGTTTTTAGTTGGTTTTTAAAAATGTCAAATATAAAAATTTGACATTTAGACCAAAGTTCACGGGTGAAAAGATTTTGCAGACATTGTAAACACCTTTTCTCTGTAAGTCTTTGGGATGACAAGCAGATGCTTTTATTCCAAATGCAAATCCAAACGGGATTCCTGGGCAAATGCTCCGTACAAAAGTCCCTTTGCGGCCCAAGACGACCTGAGAGGTTTCATGGGGGAGGAAGGCAAAAGAGATTCAGCCCTGTCCCTTTGAGACGGCACAGAATTATTATTATGTATTTTATTTCTATCCCGCCTATCTGGTCGTGTTAGGACCACTCTAGGCGGCTAACAACATAAAAGTAATACATTAATATACAAATAAAACCATTATACATAACAAAAAACTAAACAGTATGGGAAAGCTGTAGGAAAAGGGAAGAGTCGTCAGGAGTTATCAGTTGGGAAGCCCTGCCTAAACATCCATGTTTTTAATTGTTTCTTAAAAATACCCAGCGAGGGGGCCGCGCGAATCTCAGGAGGTAAATTGTTCCAGAGACGAGGAGCCACCGCCGAGAAGGCCCGATTTCTAGTCTTTTCCTTCCGGGCCTCCCTCGGCGTTAGGCTGCTCAGCCTCACCTCCTGGCTCGCGCGAGTGACACGGGTAGATCTTGGTGGGTGAAGGTGTTCTGCCAAGTATCGAGGTCCTAAACCGTTTAGGGCTTTGTAGGTAAGCATCAACACTTTGAAGTCAATGCGGAATTGGATGGGCAGCCAATGCAGTGCGGCCAGAGTGGGTGAGATGTGTTGGTATCTTCTCACTCCGAGTAATCTCGCCCCCGCATTCTGCACCACCTGTAGTTTCCGCAGCAACCTCAAAGGTAGCCCCATGTAGAGCGCATTACAGCGGTCTAATCTTGAGATTATGAGCGCATGCACCAAGGTAGTGAGCGCCCCAACATCAAGGTCACTTTTCTGCTCCCAACAGAAATATCCGGGGGAAATGACCTGGCTCAGAGGCAGAAACCTCTGCCTGAGCAGACAGCACTCCCTCCCCCACTTGTGGAGTTTGCAACCTCAGTCTTAATTAATTTTTCATCAGGCTCCGGCTGCCCATCAGACCCTTCAGCATGTTTTGAAGGCAAGGAACTCAACTTCTCCAGCTCAGCAATTTTTGTGTTTTTAAACATTCTGGGCCGCCTTTAGGCCCTTGATTTCTTTGTCTTGCCTAATCAACTGGACAAAGCAAACATACCTGTTTCTTCCTTCAGAATTTAGGAATTCTCATTCGTAGCCCCCTTTTCTCCTGGCCAGAGGGCCTCAGGCCGCCCAGAATATTAAAAACAGTCCTATGGGTTTTAAAAGGCAAATGGACCAAATGTGTGGAAGTGCTGGTTTTAAAAAAGGAGAAACAGCACCTCAAGTGCAAAAGCGCCACAGAGCAGACGAGCGTTGGACAAATCAGCTTTCTCGAGGATGACCTCCCTTTCCTTCATCCTTTCCTTCATCCGGCCTAAAGGCTGACAGAAACAGGCAGCGACTCGGGTTCAGCAATGAATGGCCGCGGCTTCCCTTGAGCTACAGAAACAGAACGAACAACTCTGGTGACCTGGAAGGGTATCTCTTCCCCAGAATAGCCTCGTTCTGTCATTTCTCCCCCCAAAAACGTGCAAGCCGGTTGCAGAAAGAGTCGCCCCCCCCCCGAAACGCACCGACTCTCACAGGCGCCGAAGCCTGGCAGACCCCGAGGGAGGTGGAAAGAACTCGTTACCCCCTCACACGAAAACACGAAAAGGCTTGTTCCGAAGAGCCTTTCCTGACACGCCTCGCCTGCCCGGTTCCTCACATGTCCTGTCAGGATCTCAACTCCTTCCCGCCCCCAGGCTGGACACTGCCTCGGCCCCCCCCACCGGACGCTGAGCCTCTTCGCCCACCGCCTGGGGATCGGGGCCCCAGAGAGGCCCTGCCCTCCCTCCTTGGCCTTGGATTGCTTGTGCCTTTGTTTTTTGTGGGGTGTGGGGGGTGTGGGTGTCTTTTGAGAGAGAGAGAGAGAGAGAGAGAGGAGGAGGAGCAGGACCCTCCGCCCAACCGCCGCCGCCGCCGCCTTCCTCCCAGGGACGCAACCGAGGAGCTTCCTTCCAGGCCAGGCTCTTCCTTGAAGGGACGTTTTAGGCCTCCCGCCCCTCCTCGAAAGACGCCTTGCCCGCGATCCTGAAACCTCTTGGGGGAAACTCAGACCCCCCCACCCCCCCACCCCCAACTCTCCCAGGGACACACGGGGGGGGATTTTTCTACTTACCAGAAAGGCCACTAAAACTCCCCCAACCGCCTTCCTGAGGGGAGACCTTCTGGCGGCCATCTCAACTGCGCACGTGTCACAGACCCCCACCCCACCCCCTCTGTGGGGAAGAGGAGCGCATGCGCGGGACGGAGAGCGAGCCAGGGAGGGGATCTGGGTGGGGCTTGGAGGGCAGCCTGTCAGTCAGTAACTCGAGAGGGGAAGAAAAGGGGGGTTCTTGCCCAGCCAGGCTTCCAGAGGGAGGGGCTTCCGCCCGGAGACAGGTGACACGCAAGGAGGAGGAGGAGGAGGAGGAGGAGCGAGCTCTCATTGGGGCTCCCTTGTCTTATGGGCGGAGCCAGAACCTCTCCCCTGCGTGTCACCGCGTTGCCAGGCATCCCCCTCATAGCCGCCATAATACGGCAGGGGGGGGACGCCCGCCTAGGAGACCCAGTCCTGGAGAGCTTCTGCCCAGCAACGGGTGACGAGAGGGAGGACCGAGTTCTCATTGGGTCTCCATTGTTCTTCGGGAAGAGGCTGCTTTGCAAGGGGGGGAGGGGGAGGGGCTTCCTCGCGAGTTTCCCGCCAGAGGACCGGCAAGGAGGTGAGCCATCAGGTCGGTGGGGGGGGGGGTGCAGGACCGCTTTTTTTGGGGGGGGGCTGAGTTGCAGAGATGGAGAAGACCCTCCAACCCCAGAAACCCCCCCACACAGTCCGCTCGGTCTGCGAAGCACGAAAGGCCTTGAGGGGGAGGGGGTCCCTTTGTTTCTCTCCCTGCCTTCCTCCTCCTCCTCCTCTTCCTCCTCGCATGGGGGGGGAGGGTTAATTGGGAGGGGGCCCGAATGGGAAGTCTGGGAGGGGTTTCGCTCTAGTCCCTCCCCCCCCCGGGAGACACCCGGGCCTTTTTCTCTGTGCGGGTCGGTGGGTCCTCCTCGACCCCCATCTTTCCCAAGATCTTGCAGGCAGCCTTTTTTTGGGGGGGAAGTGGTTCCCCTTGCTCTTTCTCCCCCCCCAATTTCTCCTTCCTCCAGCAAACCCCCTCCCCAAACTTAACCCCCCCAGGTCGGAAGCGGGGTATGGGATGCAGGATATGGGGAGGAGAGAGGGAGGGAGGGAGGGAGGGAGGGAGGGGGGTCTGCAAAGGGAGGGCACGAGGGGGGGTCCCAGAAATGGGCCCTTTCGGGGTGACGAGGGGGGGTCAGCTGGGGGCGATGGGGCTCCCCTCCTTCCCCCCCCCAGATGCTTGGCCTGCCATCCTGAGCGTCCTCTGGATCCCCCCTCCCAGTCTATGGGGTTCGAAGGGGACTCTTCAGAAGCTGTGGATGGGGGAGAGGGAGGGGCCGACCAGAACCCAGACCTGGGGGGGGGGTTGTCGTCTAGTCATGTCCGACTCTTCGTGACCCCCCCCCCATGGACCAGAGCACACGCCAGGCCCTCCTGTCTTCCACTGCCGCCCGGAGTTGGGGCTCAAGTTCATGTTGGTGGCTTCGGTGACCCTGTCCATCCACCTGGTCCTCGGCCGTCCCCTTCTCCTCCTCTTGCCTTCACACTTTCCAAACATCAGGGGCTTTTCCAGGGAGTTTTCTCTTCTCATCAGATGGCCAAAGTACCACCGCACCCCACCCACACTTCTGTGGGGCTTGTGTGTGTTCTCTCTCTCTGTCTGTCTGTCTGTCTGTCTGTCTGTCTGTCTGTGGGGAAAGAGAGATGGGAAGTCATGGGCCATGTTTGTATGTTTTTGTTTTTCTCTCGGAGTCCCCTCAAGCTCACCTCTCCCCCCCCACCTTCTCCAGCCAAAGTCTGAGCTTGAGCCCCCCCCCAAGGAATCCTCTTTTGTTGGAAAGCTTGGGGGGGGGGAGTTCCGGGAAAGCCCCAAGTGGGAATTGGGGGCCTTCTTTGTGGGGGGGGAGAGAAGGGAAGAGGGGAGGCTGCAAGGGGGAGGGAGTGGGGGTTGGGGGGTAGGAGGGGGCTCAAATAAATGGGACTTGGAAGGGAGGGGCAGAAGACAAGGGGTTGGCTGGGAGGGAGGGAGGGAGGGATGTGCATGATGAGGATGATATTTCATTTCTATGCCGCCCATATGGCAGCCAAGGCGGCTGCTGATGCCCCTGCAAGGGAGGGAAGTTCAGGGCACAGGAACAAGGCCCTGACCTGAACCCAGACCCTCAAACTCCCCCCTCCCCTGGACTCTTCCCACCCACAGCAATTGGGGGGCAGGAGAGCCCCTGGGGAGAGGGGCTACCCCTTTCCTACACTACGAAAAGTATGTGTGTGGAGTCATGTGACAGGTTTGCTGGCGCTGATTTTTGGTTTAAAAAGTATTCCCAGGAAATTGTCTGAATCTCCTCTTGGTTTCCAGGAAGAGACTTTCTTAGAGGCAGGAAATTCAGTCATTAGATTCTTAATTAGCTTAGAATTTATTCATTCTTTCATGCATTCATTCAAAATTACTTTTCTCCTGCCTTTCTCCTCTTTGCTTGTTTATGTCTTGCTGCTTTCGATGGCGCAAGGGATGGTGGCCGGCTGGATGGCGACACCTTTTGGCTTGAGGGGCTGAGCGAAGGTCCTCCTGGAAGGTCTTAAAAAGCAGACGGAAGTTGTGTGTCATCATCATACGGGGTGTGTGTGTGCCAGACCACCATATTCCGGACAGTCGCTGGTTTTTCTTGCCTCTGTGAAATACTGCGGGGAATTAATGGAAACCTGAAACACTCCACCGGCTGAGGGTGAAGGGGGTTGAACAGGAGTCCCCCCCCCCCAGCACCCCTGCCATTCCCAGAGTGACACCACACGAGGGAACATCCCAGAATCTGACTCCCCTTTATCGTCAAGTGACCACTCCTCCCCCAGAAACAAAGCCATGGTCAGGGCTGTGAAGGGCAAAGAGCAGAAGAGGGTCTCCTGCAGAGTCCAGGGGTCCCCAACCTTGGGCCTCCAGAGGTTCTTGGACTGCAACTCCCAGAAGGCTCCACCACCCGCTCTGCTGGCCAGGATTTCTGGGAGTGGAAGTCCAAGAACATCCGGATGCCCAAGGTTGGGGGGACCCCCTGCTGTAGACCCTCTGGATGGCTTCCTTGGGTGTGGCCACCCCTCAGATGCCCTTTGCTCTGTCAGGCTTGGCCTCCTTTTTTCTGCTGGCAAGGCGGGCACAATATTATACAGCGTTCGTTTAGTCATTAAGTCGTGTCTGACTCTTTGTGACCCCATGGACCAGAGCACGCCAGGCCCTCCTATCCTCTGCTGCCTCCCGGAGTTTGGTCAAATTCATCTTGGTAGCTTCAGTGACACTGTCCAACCATCTCATCCTCTGTCATCCCCTTCTCCTCTTGCCTTCACACTTTCCCAACATCAGGGTCTTTTCCAGGAAGTATTGGAGCCTAGGTTTGTAATCGCTTTCCTTCCAAGAAGCAGGCGTCTTTAATTTCAGGGCTGCTGTCACCATCTGCAGTGATCATGGAGCCCAAGAAAGTAAAATCTGTCACTGCCTCCATATCTTCCCCTTCTATTTGCCAGGAGGTGATGGGACCAGTGGCCATGATTGTGGTTTTTTTGATGTTGAGCTTCAGACCATTTTTTGCATTCTCCTCTTTCACCCTCATTACAAGGTTCCTTAATTCCCCCTCACTTTCTGCCATCAGAGTGGTATCATCTGCATATCGGAGGTTGTTATTTATTTATTTATTTATTTATTGGACTTATATACCGCCCCATAGCGCTACAAGCACTCTCCGGGCGGTTTACAATTTTAATTATAAAGGCTACACATTGATATTGTTGATATTTCTTCCTGCAATCTTAATTCCGGCTTGGGATTCCTCCAGTCCAACCTTTTGCATGATGTATTCTGCATATAAGTTAAATAAGAAGGGAGACAATATACACCCCTGTCGTACTCCTTTCCCAATTTTGAACCATTCAGTTGCGCCGTATCCAGTTCTAACTGTTGCTTCCTGTCCCACATATAGGTTTCTCAGTAGACGGATAAGGTGGTCAGACACTCCCATTTCTTTAAGAACTTGCCATAGTTTGCTGTGGTCGACACAGTCAAAGGCTTTTGTGTAGTCAATGAAGCAGAAGTAAATATTTTTCTGGAACTCTCTGGCTTTCTCCATAATCCAGCGCAAGTTAGCAATTTGGTCTCTAGTTCCTCTGCCTCTTTGGAATCCAGCTTGTACTTCTGGGAGTTCTCGGTCCACATACTGCTGAAGCCTACCTTGTATGATTTTGAGCATAACCCTGGTTGTGTGTGAAATGAGTGCAATTGTACGGTAGTTGGAGCATTCTTTGGCACTGCCTTTCTTTGGGATTGGGATGTAGAGTGATCATTTCCAGTCCTCTGGCCACTGTTTTCCAAACTTACTGGCATATTGAATGTAGCACTTTAACAGCGTCATCATTCAAGATTTTAAATAGTTCCACTGGAATGCCATTACATCCACTGGCCTCGTTGTTAGACAAGCTTTCTAAGGCCCACTTGACTTCACTCTCCAGGATGTCTGGCTCTAGGTCAGCAACCACACTGTCTGGGTTGTCTGGGATATCCAAATCTTTCTGGTATAGTTCCTCTGTGTATTCTTGCCACCTCATCTTGATATCTTCTGCTACTGTGAGATCTCTCCCATTTTTGTCCTTTATCATGTTCATCTTTGCACAAAATGTTCCTTTAATATCTCCGATTTTCCTGAACAGATCTCTGGTTTTTCCTTTTCTATTCTTTTCCTCTATTTCTTTGCATTATTCATTTAAGAAGGCCCTCTTGTCTTTCTTTGCTGTTCTTTGGAAGTCTGTATTCAATTTTCTGTAACTTTCCCTATCTCCCCTACATTTTGTTTCCCTTCTCCTCTCTGCTATTTGTAAGGCCTCGTTGGACAGCCACTTTGATTTCTTGCATTTTCTTTGTTTGGGATGATTTTTGTTGCTGCCTCCTGTACAATGTTACGAGCCTCTATCCAAAGTTCTTCAGGCACTCTGTCCACCAAATCGAGTTCCTTAAATCTGTTCGTCCTTCCACTCTGTATTCATCAGGGATTTGGTTTAGATTATACCTGAGTAGCCCAGTGGTTTTTCCTACTCTCTTCAGTTTAAGCTTGGATTTTGCTATGAGAAGCTGATGATCAGAGCCACAATCAGCTCCAGGTCTTGTTTTTGCTGACTGTATAGAGCTTCTCCATCTTTGGCTGCAGAGAATATAATCAATCTGATTATGGTATTGCCCATCTGGTGATTTCCATGTATGGAGTCTCCTCTTGTGCTGTTGGAAAATAGTGTTTGTGATGACCAGCTTGTTCTCTTGACAAAACTCTATTAGCCGTTGCCCTGCTTCGTTTTGAACTCCAAGGCCAAACTTCCCTGTTGTTCCTTTTATCTCTTGACTCCCGACTTTAGCATTCCAATCCCCTAGAATGAGAAGAACATCTTTCTTTGGGGTTAGTTCTAGAAGCTGTTGTAAATCTCCATAAAATTGGTCAATTTCGGTCTCAGCATTGGTAGTTGGTGCATAAACGTGGATTACTGTGATGTTGAAAGGTCTGCTTTGGATTCGTATTGACATCATTCTATTATTTTTGATATTATACCCCATTACAGCTTTTCCCACTCTTTTGTTGACTATGAGGGCTACTCCATTCCTTCTACGGGATTCTTGTCCACAATAGTAGTTATGATAATCATCTGAGTTGAATTCACCCATTCCTGTCCATTTTAGTTCACTGACGCCCAGGATGTCAATGTTTATTCTTGCCATCTCCTGTTTGACCACATCCAGCCTCCCAAGGTAGCAGTATTTTTTCATTTCGCTTGACTACGATTTCACTTAACAGCGATTTGAATGGAACGGATTATTGTTGTCAAGTGAGGCACCACTGTATTTTTCTTTGCAGCATCGGACTTTCCTTTCACTTCCAGGCACGTCCACAGCTGAGCGTCCTTTCGGCTTTGGCCCAACCGCTTCATTAGCACTGGAGCTACTTGTACTTGTCCTCCGCTCTTCCTCAGTAACTTGTTGGATGCCTTTTGACCTGAGGGTCCCATCTTCCAGCGTCATATCTTTTAACCTTTTGTTTCTGATCATGGGGCATTCTTGGCAAAGATACTGGAGTGGAATTGCCGGTTCCTACCCCAGGTGGATTGCGTTTGGTCAGAACTCTCCACTGTGACCTGTCCGTCTTGGGTGTCCCTGCATAGCTTAGCCCATAGCTTCTCTGAATTACTCAAGCCCCTTCACCACGACCAGGCAGCAATCCATGAATTGAGTTTTTAGGGAGAGATATTTGTGCAAATCTTGGGCAGAGTCAGTCTTCCTGTATTCCCTATATGAATGGTGAATTTGTACTTTCACTATAATCAGGATCAAGCCCAAATTTTTGTTTTGAGGGATTGCAGCACCATTGGGCTGAAAGAGTTTGTCCTAATTCCCAGTGGAGATGTTCCATTAATCCATCAAAGGCTTTGAAGGGGCAGCAATCCGTGAAGGGGCTTATACAGCAGTTTGGGGCTATTTCCTGGCTTTTGGAATCATGGGTATAGAAGCAAACAGTCCCCCCCACATTGATAATGTGGTGATTAAAAAAAAGAATTGAATCCCCCAGATTGTCAAAAAGATAAAGGCTTCTATGCTAAGGGAAAACTTTCAATTTCCTAAGGGAAAGCTTTTGGTTTTGTCCATCCAAGAAGGCTCCAGAATAATTTGTTTTTTTCTTTTCTCCCTAGGATGGGGTGAGACTCACCTGATGCTCTCCCAACTTTTCTCTGGATGAAAAGGCTAGAATCAAACTCCGAAGCCTCCCAAAAACTTGAATAGCAGGTGAGATCTCTTTCATTCTTTGAGATCAGATGTGACACTGTTTTTTTAATTTATTAAATGAAAACGCTATGACTACCAGGATGTAAGACATTGTAAAGCTTACATCAGTATTTCAGAAAATTTTAGTCGAATCGCAGGAAGCATCAGGAGCGTTTGGAGGGCTCCTTCTAACACATCTTCCGTGGTGCCTGGTGAGGGCAAGAGGGGCCACCGAGACGGGCGTGACAGTGCAAAGGAGACTGAGTTGGTGTGAAATCCCCATATCCTGAGGTTCACTTTGAGTCTGTTCTGTAAACTTCCTTCTGTCGCCCCGTTCTGGGGACCTCTGGTCTGTGAAAGCAAACACACACTGTCAGTTCCCTGGCTGAGTGGAGGTTTCAACCTGGGTTGTGTGAGTCCCAGTTTTACTGTCTACAGCAGAGCCTCTCTGAACATGTGCAGAGTGTTTTTCTTTTGGTTCCCGGTCCTGCTTGGCCCAACCCTGTGGTCACCAAGAACAGGTGCTGTCGGTGAGATTCCAACCCTGGACAGCCTAGCATGGGGCCTCCCCTGAATTTCTCCTTTCCTCTTTTGGGATCCAAGAGGATGAAGTGAAGAATTCACTCCTGCATGTGGGGATTTTTGGGGAAGGAAAGATGGAAAAGAGCCGTCTTCTTCTCGCTTCTATCCATGGTATCTTTTTGGTAGGTTCCAGTTGATTGATTGATTTGGGGAGCATCTGTTATCCTTCCACCTGACATCTCAGGAACATCTTTAAGAGAGAAACACCTTCTGTTAATTTTCCACCATGAGTTTCTTCTGCAGAATTAAGGGGATTAATATCCCAAAGGATGCCGTTTCTCCCACTTTGAGAGGGAAAGTGATCCTTGATGACCTCTTCCAAGTTCTGAGAATGGTTTTTGCAGGACTGATGCTGTCCCAGAAGATCGCCCGCCAACCTTTTTCCTGTATCTCTTCGGCTTCTTCCTGCGAGGACCAAGGCAGGGTCTCCCCTGGCCGGGCGCAGAGCCTCAGCTGCCCTTGAAAGGAAGGGAAGGGAAAGCTGGAGACCCAAAGAGGAGGGAGGCGTGCGGTCTCTTCCTCAAGAAGGGCTCCTGCCGAGAGGTTCTCACAGGGAAGAGGGAAGCTTTGCACAGCCTCTGGAAAGAAACTTAAGAGGTGGGGAGATTGCAGGGTGCGGGTGTGGGCGTTTGTGCATTTATCGGGCCCCAGGCATGGATTTTAGAGAAGGCGCCACTTGCTTTAAGCAAGTGGTAGATGGGACACACATACACACACACATACATGCATACGTACATAAATGTGGGTTGGGGATTTCTCCCCTAATGTTCCCACAGTGTTTACATTTTTTTTGCCAGGATCTTTGTCCATCATTTCCCCAAAACATACTGAATCTGTTGCAAAAACATCATTGAAATGAAGTTTGGGGATGATGGACTTTGGTCATAAGGAGAGGACATTGAGGGAAAATGTTTCCATTTTGAATCCCAATGTCAGATCAAGAGGTGAAAGATACATGCAGGCAGAGATTATAGGATCCAATGGACCTCTTCTTTATTGAGGGAAAAATGGCAAAAAGAAAATAAAGAGAGGATGCAAGTTAGAATACACACCATCCCATCAGCTGAAATTAACCCACGTTACTCACGTCTACCTTTCTCCACCTCTTGCCACCTTTCCCCTAGGGACTAGGTTGCGGTTAGGATGATGGTTATTTTTGCATTTCGTAGCACCCTGTTTCTCTCCAAAAGCACATTGATCATTCTCCCGGGCTACCCCTCTTCGCTTTCCAAAAGACATAGTCTTGGAAACAATTTCATATTGCTTTAAACTTACTAGTTTTCAATATCCCTCTCCTAATTTTTATTTCATTAGTCCATTGTCATCAATGGCCACATTCCACATTTTTCTATACTATTCCTCAGGGTTAATTTGGTAATCGCCTTTCCAGTTCCTTGCAAATATGACCTTTGACATAGGCACCATTTAATAGCTAATTCCTTTTCTTTCTTCCCTTGGTTATTATTAACCATATTCAATAAGGCAATCAGCGTTTCAATCGAGTTATTTCCTCTAATCTCCTTTAAAACCAGCATCTGTTCCTTCCTCCTTATTTGACAGAACCACCACATATGGAAATATGTCCCTTTTTCTTTTTTACACTTCCAGAACAGAGATGATGCATTCATTATTTAATATATTCAATGCCACCGGAATTAAATGCCATCTCCATTTTACTTTGTAGCAATTTTCTTTAACCCTTATGGACGTAGGCTTCATAATTCTGTTATTCCACATTTTACTCCAATCTTTCCCTTCAGCTTCTTTAACCAAGTCTTCCTTTTAACACCTGGGGTTTATATCCTGTCTCTTCTCATGGGTTGTACATTTCACTTACGGTCTCCTTTCTGTTTTTCATTGCTTCTAACCTCAGTCTTTTTTTCAGTACGTTCCTCAAAGTTTTCTACCATTTCCTTCCTTTCTTTTCCATTCTTTTGCCCATTTTTCTAACTGAACTATGTTTCCTCATGAAATCCTCCTTTCTCCCACCAGCTTCCCTATTTGCTTGCTATCTTGTATCCATTTCATCCAATCTTTTATAAACCCATTTAAGCATTTCTGGAAAATTTCTCAACCACTTTGGTCAGAGGGGAGATTGGCAGACTTAAGTCTCCCCTGTAATATTACCAACTTTCTAACAATTTTTTAAAAACAGGCTTATCAGTCTTCTTAACCTCTTCACCAATTTTTTGTTTGATAAAAAATGTTTTCCAAAATTTCCTCCCTTCCATGCATTTCTAATTCTTTCCATATTAAATTCATTTGCTCCATAATATAACTTAATATTGAGTATATGATGACCTTTTTCTTTTTGTGATATGTATCACAGTTACTTATCAACCCTAGGTTTTTACTATTCTTGCAATATATGTTAATCATCATTTGACATTATTTTAACTACATGTCAGTAATCTTTATTGGTAACATCCAGAATAGGAAATTTAATTTAGGGATCTATTTCATTTTAAGAGATTTAATTTTGACTGTGTGATTTTTAATGTTCTGATCCGCTTTAGTCCCCTTGTTGGGAGAAATGTGGCATATAATACATTAAGATGATGATGATGATGATGATGATGATGATGATGATGATAATAATAATAATAATAATAATAATAATAATAATAATAATAATAATAATAATAATAATAATAATAATAATAATAATAATAATAATTCTGCCAAACCAGAAAAAATTAATGTTTTTAAATTTTATCTTTTCACCTCTCTTATCTCAACCTACCAAATTCATTTTAAATACATCTTGTAGATTCCAAGTTATCTTTACCCTGGTGTGTTTGGGATGAAAGTCAATGAAAAAGCAAAGGCCGAGGAGGTCTGTTCCGTGCACATGGGGATTGGTGGTTGGGTGGGTGAGCTTTCCTTCATTAGGGCCAACTGTGAAATTCCAGTCTGGTGTGTAAGCTTTGGAGACCTCCAGAACTCTTCATCAGCCTCAGTAGTGGTTAAATCAGAGTGGCACAGTTTTTTTTAGCAGCGTCTCTTGCTGAAGTTCCTTTTTCCAGACCCACCAGTCAAGAAAATCAGACAGAGACACTAGACTTCTAGCACCTAAATCTATTGACATTTATATACAGCAGCAACAGCATAAGAGTCCACAACCCTCTGCATGAGCCAAAAGAAAGAAGTCATTACCATATAGACTATCACACTGTCCAGTCAGTGGCCAGAGGCCTGACGTCATCTTCACCCTTAAGTTGTGTATTCTAGTGTCCTGGTTGGGCAGACCTGTTGGACGATGTAGGCCTCACACGGGGCACCACTTGTTGGAATCCTGCTCCAACACGAGCGGTGTGGGGAGAGATAGCTGAAAATAATCAGTCTGCAGACTTAAAATGGAGTTCCAAAGCATGTTCCAGAATCAGCATAAGCATCAGCATAAGCATCTGCATAAATCAGTCTGGACACCTCCTTTTATTGGCATACAGATTACATAACATTTCACATTAACCAATAAGGCGTTGAGTACAAACTGCCCAACAACCATTAATGCAATCGCAATGCAGTATGGTTATACAACAGACAGTTATGTGTACGTGACATTAGACACGTAGGTAATGGCACAGCAATTAAACATAAACGAATATAATAACCTGTGCGTATGCATAGTATTTCCAACATCCCCACACTTTTTATTCTATTTCTTGTGGATCATCATATCTCAATTATAAACATCCTCAAAATCTTTAGCAGGAATTGAAGGTAAGGCATGGTACTTAATATGATAAAGTTGTCTACGTGTTAGACCAACAGGTGACCGTGGTTGACAGCAATCACGGAAGGTAGAAATCAGTGAAGGGATACATAGAATGCAACAGCAAAGAAGAATAAGTATCACAAAAATGACAACAGCATATATAATCAACGTACGAAGCCAAGAAATATTTGGTAACCAGGACCATAGCCAGCTCCAGTTACTTAGGAGGGCATCATCTTTAGCTTGAAGATCATCAACAGCAACCTGAATTTTCTCCGTGGAGTCTTCTATTAAACTGGATTTGTTTATTTATTTATTTATTTTTAAGTTTTTATTTAAGGACACGGTAGAGTATACAAAAAGTAAGGGGGAATAGGGAAGAGGGAAATAGGGTTAGGGGGATAGGAGAACACAGAGTATACGATCATCCGATCAATTCATATTACAATAACAAATCAACTTTTTGCTTTTTTACCGTTTGATTACCCTCCTGCTTTCATCTTATTTAATTTTAGTTTAATTCTATGTTACTCCAACACTATCTGGTAACTGCAGCCATTTATACAATACATCCCATCGTTCAGTTTTCTTTTGAATTGAACAGTCTTTCAGCCCATCTGACAGAATATCCATTTTTTTCACTTCCCATATTTTAACAATAAGATTCTCTTGTTTCAGTATCTCTGCTTTCTTAAGATTTTCAGCATAATGCTTTTTGATTTTGGAAGCTGCATAGGTCACTGGATAACTCTCTATCCCATCTATGTTACCTGGTGTCATGCCCAATAAAGACGGTTCTGAAGTTTGTTCAACTTCATTTAAGTGTTGTTTGGCATCTACTGTCCCCTCTTTCATCACTTGCTGAAACCCTGTTATTATTCTTTTTTGCATAGTAATCTGCCATTCCTTTTCTATTTCTTGTACCACTATTCCAAAACTTTGGGATTGAACAGACCAAGTCTCCATTTGATGTCTTAAATTTTTGGAGGCCATCTCAGGCTTTCCAATGAGTGGGGTTTGTATAGATAATACTATGCCCTTAACCACAATGATCGCCCCTTAGATATCCTTCAGCAGTTTCCAGAATTTGATCAACAATCCAAACCCTTAATCATAAATCTCCCCTTAGATCTCCCTCCAATCTTTATCCAAATATTATAATATAAAACTTTTAACCCAGCAAATTCAAAATCAAATAGAACCATGGCACAATTATTTCTTCTTCTCCAGAGTTTAGCAAACTACTATTATCAGACTCACACACATTCTGACAAACAAAACAACAATTACAACAGTCTCAAACTGTCCAGTAGTTGTCTTTGAAGCCCGTCTTATGACCTTTCCATTAACCCATTGATACTCCTCAGTCCAGTCGACCACGTCAGCTCCTTCTTTCTTCTCCAGAAAACCACCAGATTCTGTTATTAAAAGTTCACAGAGTCCAGGAAAAGGAAAAGAGAAATACGTCCAAGCCAAACTGCATTCACAAAACTCAATTCTCTTAAATCCTGTCCGATGGTATCACCGTCTGGGATTCTTTTCCAGAAGCATAAGATTTATTTTTCCATCTGTCACGTTCCCAGGGGTTACAACAGCTGAGGTCCGATAAGCCAGTCCAAAGTCAGGAATACTAGGAATGTAAAGCCGATATGCAATTACCAAACCAACTCACAGAACGTAGTCCAAAGTCAGAGTCCAGAGTCAAACACACAATGTAGTCCAAAGTCAGAGTCCATGGTCCAAACACACAACGTAGTCCAAGGTCAGAGTTCAGAGTCAAGAGTTCAGAAAACATGGTTCAAGGTTGTAGGAGCGTGGATGCAAGCCAGGGGTTTTGACTCGTTGCCTCCACAGAATTCTACCTGACTAGGAGCTGTTTTATAGCAAAACAGCCCCTGGAGCTGCTGGAAACCTTTCCATCCTGTCAATACTCAGGGCTAGTTGAATGGATGTTTCTGTGTACAGCCTTCGAGTGATTCTCTGACCTTTTTGCCATAAGTCTTCCCCAAAGCCTGGCCCGAAGCTTGTCTGCTGGGGAAGGAGAATCTGGAGGCAATTCAGGTGTTTCTGATTTCTCAGCATTCTCCTCAGCCTCAGTTAACCCTTCTGGTTCCAGGTCTTCAGCTGCACTCATGACACTATCCCCCTCCCCAGGGCTCCCCCCTTCAGATGGGCCGGGTCAATTGGGATAGGTAGTATGGAATTGCCGTATCAAATCGGGTGTGTAGATTACTGGTGGGTTCCCATGATCAATCCTCAGGACCGTAACCTTCCCAATCTACAAAATACTGAAGACCTCCTCGGTGGATTCGGGAGTCTAGGATCTGACGGATCTCGTATTCTTCCTTGCCATTGATCAGAATAGGTGGAGGTGGAGTCGGGGGTGAAGGTCGGGCAGGGTCTGGTGCTGAGACAGGAACAAGGAGAGATCGATGGAAAACCGGGTGGATACAGAGAGTTTCTGGAAGTTGTAGCCAGAAGGCAACAGGGTTGATTTGTTCCAGGATTACATAGGGTCCTATAAACCGAGGGTCCAACTTACGGGATCAGCCAGGTCGGCGGAGGTAACGGGTGGAAAGCCAAACCTGATCGCCTGGTTTCAGAGGTGGCCCTTCTTGTCACTTTCGGTTGGGCGCTGTCTTATAAGCTTCTTTAGCCTGCTGAAGCTGCTCTCGGAGTAAGTCTTGGAGGGCCTGCAACTCGTGTATATCGGCATCTGCAGCAGGAACCATGGTTGATGGTAGGGTAGCCGGGGAAAAGCGAGGATGGTACCCATAGTTGGCTTCAAATGGTGTCTGTTCTGTAGATGTGTGTACAGTGTTATTGTAAGCAAATTCCGCCAGGGGTAACAGGGTAGCCTAATTATCTTGCTGGTAACAGGTGTAGCAGTGGAGATATTGTTCTAGAGTGGCATTGGTACACTCAGTCTGTCCATCTGTTTGGGGGTGATATGCCGACGACAAGTGCACCTGGGTACCCAAACTGGTGTGTAAGGCTTGCCAGAACCGGGAAGTGAATTGGGAACCACGATCAGAAATTAGGTGCGTCGGGAGCCCACGTAGACGGAAAACATGATGGAGGTAGAGTTGGGTGGTGTCAGGAGCTGTGGGAGGTTTGGAACATGGGACAAAATGAGCCATCTTAGTAAACAGGTCCACTATTACTAAGACACAGGTATACCCTTGTGACTGCGGGAGATCTGTGATAAAATCCAAAGATACTGTGTCCCAAGGGCCGGCCGGTACAAATAATGGTTGTAGCAGGCCTGAAGGTTTGGCTGGTACATCCTTAGCTCAACAACAAACCTCACAGGAACCAACATATTGGGCGACATCAGCTCGAACCTGGGGCCACCAAAACTCCTGTGTGAGCAAGTGCAGAGTTTTGTACTGACCAAAATGTCCTGCGGGAGTGGAATCATGAGTCAGATGGAGGTCATTGGTTCGGAGGGGCCCCAGAGGAATATATACACATCCACAATGTAATAGGAGGCCCTGGTGGTTGGTAAAGTCATTGACAGAGCCCTCTTGAAGTTCCTGCAGATGTTGCTTGGCCCAGGGATCTCAAGCTTCACTGGTTCAAATCTCTTCAGCCAGGGAGGAGTGAGTGGTTATGGCTGCAACAACTGAAGGAGGCAGGATAGGTGTGATCAGAGGTTCTTCAGAGGTTGGAACGGCGTATTCCAGTTTGTGGGACAAGGCATCAGCTTTCCGATTCTGGGTATGTGGGACACAGGTGATTCGGAAGTTGAACCGGGAGATAAAGAGACTCCATATTGACCCATGTGTGATCTGCTACATTTATTAACCCTACATCTGTCTTACCAACTCTAAATCACAATCACTTGATGCAAATATATATAATCTATCCTAAAATAACTTTTATATGCTGATGAATAAAAATTAACTTCTTTACATCTCCTTTCACTTATTTATTTATTTATTTATTTATTTATTTATTGGACTTATATACCGCCCCATAGCGCTACAAGCACTCTCTGGGCGGTTTACAATTTTTAATTATACAGGCTACACATTGCCCCCCCCCAGCAAGCTGGGTACTCATTTTACCGACCTCGGAAGGATGGAAGGCTGAGTCAACCTTGAGCCGGCTACCTGGGATTTGAACCCCAGGTCGTGAGCACAGTTTTAGCTGCAGTACAGTGTTTTAACCACTGCGCCACTTCTCTCCAAACATCTTGCATGTCAGTTCTTTTTATCAGTTTATTTCATATTGTAACATTATACCTTCTTTCATCCTTCGTAGGGTTGAAAGTCGTGCCCCGCTTTACAATTGCTCCGTATTATGACGAATCCGCTTCAAGCGATCGCAAAACGATGGTCTAATAGTATTTTTTTGCTTTGCGATGATCGGTTCCCTGCTTCAGGAATCGATTCTTTGCAAAATGATGTGTTTTTTAACAACTGATCGGCAGTTCCAAAATGGCCACCAGGTAATTAAAATGGCTCCCCGCTGTGTTTAGGGATGGATTCTTCGCTATACAGGCACCGAAAATGGCCGCCGTATGGAGGATCTTCACTGGACAGTGAGTTTTAAGCCCATTGGAACACATTAACAAGGTTTTAATGCGCTTCAATGGGTTTTTTATTTTTGCATTACGACGTTTTCACTCTACAGCGATTTCGCTGGAATGAATTAACGTCGTAATGCAAGGCACCACTGTATGTGCCTCTTCATCCATTAACATTTATCTTTATTTATCAAGACTTTAAACCATTCCATTTTAGCATCACATCTCCATTTGGTCCCATACTCTGACGACATACCCCAGCAAAGCAACACTCAATAGTAACAAATCCTGAAACTTTAACTATTTTCCTAAAATAAAAACCTAACCCATAAACCCTCACTTCTACATTTAATAATATTTTCCGCTCTTTTTGGCAAGATCCTACCTGGCCATGGTTAAGTGCAAAGTCCGGCACCTTGGAAAAATAAACCAATTGCTCAGTTACAAGGTGGGGGATAGTTGGCTCAACAAAACTATGAGCAAGAGGGATCTGGGATTTGTTGTAGATCGCAAGCTAAATGTGGGCTAACAGTGGCTTTTTATTAATCCAGGTTCTCCAACTCTTCTTTCCTTTTCTCCTTTCATGTGTTCACCATTTTTAATACATTTATGGACTTGCAATGTCTTTAAATTAAGTACTGTACAGTGGAGGAAATTTGCAAGTAAACCATAGAACTTTTCCAGTAAAACCTCAATGTCTGAGTCCTGCTCAGAAATGTGTGAGGTGCTGTAAAGTAAATTACTAGAAGCACACAGAAAACTTTTTTAGCTCTTGCCAGCATGGCTGGGAGAAGGCTGTCTGTGTCTCCAGCAGCTCCTTTGTTCTCTCTCAGCCACACTGTCCGAGAGTGATTTATTGCCTCCATAAAAACGCCTCTCGCCTCAGATTACAGCCTGTTACATAGTTTCTAGGCATATATATACCCGCCTACCAACCTACATCACACAATACAAGAGGAAATGAGGAAATACTTCTTCCTGCTGCCTTAAGGACAGGCCCACAAGGAACATAGATATATGAAAAGATACATAGACTTATAGTAAGCTCTCTGTTCTGCCCCATAAGCAGAATCATTTTCCCACATTCCCTCCGTTTTTATTTAAGCAAAAGATTATAGTCCTCATCCTGATTAGCAAGGATATGATATTTAACCTGATACAATTGCTTAGGGCTAAGGGAATCAGATGGGACGGTCCGACGACAACAGGATGATAACATAGATATAAAAGCAGGTAAACACTGAAGAAAGCAACATAAAGTAATTAAAATTACAATTATAATAATGATATACATAATAAGAGTATGCAACCAGGTCCAGGAAAATTTGGCAGCCATGACCACATTGACTCCCACAAGGAGAACGATGAAGGGGCATGTTGGTCACTAATTAACTGTTCCATGGCCAGGAGCATGTGAGTAATATTAGGGGAGTGGTCCGAGACATACACACAACAGGTAGCCCCAATCAAAGCACAAACTCCCCCTTTGGCAGCTAACATAATATCTAACGCCTGGTGATTTTGCAGAGCAAGTGAGCGTAGGTCTTTGAGTTCTGAATTTATGAGCTTTATAGAACTGATAGTATCATTAAACATAGCTTCTGTGAAATTAGATAACTGTACTAAATATAATAATTCCAGGTAGCTCCAAGCGAGGGAGCAAATAGCGTAGAAAGCTCTCTGCTAATAGTAGCAAAGGAATCTAGGCCACATCGATTATGAACACGGCCCAGAGTAGAAAGCGAAGCATGTTTTACAACAGCAGGAAGTACAAAACCTACAGAGCAAGTTCCTCACCAGTAAGCAGGAATAGACTTATAGGCCAAACGGCCACAAAGAAACCAATATCCTTCAGGTAGGAAGGACGGAACAGAATCATCAAAAGCACATTGAATACACCATGTAAGTAATGTATTCCAGAGTAGACCAAGCTTCCCAGTTTTAGTAGAGGTAACCTTACCACCGCAAGAAGACAGGGAAGCGGTACCATTAATTTGCAGGGTTAAATTACAGCCTATGTAGTCATTGCCAGACAGCAGTGTTTCTTGAATCATGAAGGTGCGGTTACACAAAGGGAGCATACCAACCTTCACAGTGGCATTTGTGGAGGAAAGGTTACCTGTACGAAAACACCAAGAGGCAGCAACACTAGCTCCCACACCTAAAGGGATGGTATGGGACACATTAATGGTGTAATGAGGAACAGCAACCTTAGATGTCCAATCCTGCATAGGGATGCCTATATAGGAAGCATCAGAGAAAGCATTGCCAGGAATGTGAGCACAAATATAACAGTAAGTCCAATTCAGAATATAATTGTCCTGCCATGGTCCTAAAGAAGTACCCTGGCTACAGGAAAAAAACAATAATAACACTGAACACATCATGAGTCCACAATGTCCTTTGGAAGCGCAGCGCACCACGGGCGAACACATCGTGCAGGAATCCACACAGCTCCTTTGTCCAAGGCAATTGCAGTGTATCCACGTCCCCAGGTAATCAGTTCGGCTGGGCCTTTCCAGGTAGGGTCCGGTGGCTGACGATATGATACCAAGGGTCGCAGCAGTTGCTCCTGGGACCTGAAATGAAGCTCAACAGGAGTGTGGTTCCTATTGTGAGGTGTGAGGAGGAAGTAGCAGGAACATCAAAGAGTGAGCCGTCCCCTCAACCACCCAAGATAGAGCAAGAGATAAAGCCTGAAAGGGACTTAGGAGCAAGACCGAAGGAAAAGCAAATGACAGATGCACACGCGAAGGAGGAGAGAAAGATCTGCAAAGCTGAGATAGGAGAGGGAAAAGGCGGGGGAAAGCACGAGAAGGAGGAACGGAAAAAACGGTCAGAAACGCCAGTTGAGAGAGAGGGCAGAAGTTGGAACCGTGACAGGGAGAGAGTAGACGTGTTTTTGACGACAGAAGAAGGGAATAGATCAAAAGAGACACAAAAAGTAACCGTGATAGAGGAGAAAGTGACTGAAGAACCAAACGAAGGAGCGTGGGTGTTCTCAGTCCCACAGAAAAGACCAGCCGAGAGTGATATAGATGAAGAATATAAAGATTCAACTAAAGGAAAGTTCAAACCTATAATACCTGGTCTTAACCCTGAAGAATGGACCGTATATCACGGTCCAGAGAAAATGGTACATCAATTAGATCCGGAAGTAGAGAAAGAGCTGTTGAAAGAGGGAGATTGGGCCCGCCATCCCTGTTGCGGGACCCTCTGTGTGGTCCACAACGGGTTCATGAGAATGCCAACCGAGAAAGAGAAAAATGCGAAAACCTACTATTAAAAGAATTACCTGTTGAAAAATTATTAGCATGGTTTTGGGATGATTCCCCACCCCGTTTGACGTTACAAAAACCTGTTGATGTTGAAGAAAGAGTTGACACAAGTTATGTTAATAAAAATCCTTTATTTCTTAATTCCGATGCCTCTTTCGTCTTTCCCGATTCAGAACTACATAAAAATATAGGCGAACCCCCCCACATGAGGAAACAGCAAAAAGTTTAGTGTGTACAATACACGAGCAACAACTATGGGATGTCAGCTACAGGAACATTCTTCCCAGAGGTCTGTTTCTGAAGAAGGGATTTAAAGGTTAAATGAGCACGCTCAACAATTGCTTATCCTGTAGAGTTAAAAGGAATCCCATGTTTAAGCCTAATTCCCCATTGTTTACAAAATTGAGAAAAGGCATCTGAAACATAAGCCGGCCCATTGTCAGTTTTGATCAAGTCTGGTCGACCCATGACAGCAAACGTGCGAACACAATGCTGGATGATGTGTCGAGTAGTTTCTCCTTTCATAGGCGTCGCCCAGATAAAACCTGAATAA
Organism: Pogona vitticeps; assembly: GCF_051106095.1. Taxonomy (NCBI): domain Eukaryota; kingdom Metazoa; phylum Chordata; class Lepidosauria; order Squamata; family Agamidae; genus Pogona; species Pogona vitticeps. The sequence continues at coordinate 206,266 of NC_135799.1, forward strand.
GCATCAACAGTGAGATGAAGCTTAGAGAATGTGGACAACAATGGCGTATGAGTTACATCCATTTGCCAAATCTCATTGGAATGTTCTCCACAGGGGTTAACAGCATCAAAAGGCAGATTCAATGGAGAGGTAGTACAGGACGAACAGGCTGATACAATGTCCAGGGCTTGAGCCAAGGGGATGTTAAACTGTTTATGAAGAGTCTTAGCAGATTGATGAAACATCCCATGTGAAGACAAGGGATCATCAAATAAATGAAAAGTCTCAGGGATGCCATGTAAAAATGAATCCGCTACTGCATTTCCCTGGACAAAGAACCCAGGCAAGTTAGAATGAGAGTGAATGTGAAAAACAAAACACCTATTGATGCGTAACTGAAGCAGAGCCTGCAAAGAGGAAAACAAGTCATACAGTTCCTTGTCCATTGAGGGTGCAAGATAGGAGAAAGGCAAATGTAACAGTAGTCGAAATACATACTGAGTGTCCACTATCAAGTTAAAGTCCTGGTGAGCAAATATTTGAAAGGTGAGAATAACAGCAGCAAGTTCTGACCATTGAGCAGAGGAATGAGAAGATGTAAATTGAGGAACCCAGTTACCACCTTCGTCTTGCCAGGTAACAACGCCCTTGCTTGGTGAGCCATCTGTGAACACGGTAGTCGCTGCAGGCAATGGATGATCTGCAAAGCAAGTGGCTAAGGTATAGGGAACAAGAGACAGCAAAGTTATACACTTGTCCTTTGGAGGATTAGGAATGACTTTGCCAATGAAGTCGGCGCATGCAATTTGAAAATCGACCGAAGTCTGTAGAAGACGTTCAGCATCCCCCTGCCTGAAAGGGAAATAAACACAGTCAATATCAGAACCAATCAACTTAATACAACGAGAACGGGCCTTAGAAAACAGGTCTGCCACAGCTGTGACAGATGGATAGAGTTTGCGAGGAGGTGTGTGAGGAAGATGCAACCATTCAATTATGGCAATCCTTTCAGATGTGACAGGAGCATACAGGATGGCTGTAGGGAGTGAAGGAGTGGATAAAATTGCACATGAAAGACGAGAAGAGTTTGGAGGTAGTCGATCGACGGCTCAAAGTTTAAGGCGGTGAGAAACAAGTTGAAACTCTTGCTTCATTGGCTCTGTAACAGGAATGACGTCCGCCGGTGATGTATGACCAGAGAGAGCATTGAATAGTGGAGGAAGTTCTTTCGTGGTGAGAGCCAGGAAAGGTCTGGCCCAATTAATATTTCCTAGTAGGCTTTGTAATTGTACTAAGGTCAGAGTAGATGGAATTTTTAGTTGAGGAAGCTTTGGTATTGATGCTTGTTGTGAAAGTTTATGTCCCAAATATTGGTATGGTGGAACAGTCTGTATCTTCTCAGGAGATATGCAAAGGCCATATGCAGTAAGTTGAGAGGCAAGGAAGTCCATGTGAGAAGAGGTAATACATTTGCCAGCTACCAAAGTATCATCCATGTAATGGTAAACAGTCAATTGAGGATACTTTTTTCTAAATGGTTCAAGGGCTGCAGCTACAAAAACCTGACACAAACAGGGGCTGTTTCGCATTCCCTGGGGCAGAGAGACCCATTCAAAATGATGGGTTGGTTGAGAGTTATTATAGACAGACACAGTAAAAGCAAATTTTTCACAATCTTGTGGGTGCAAGGGGATGGAAAAGAAACAGTCCTTCAAGTCAATGACTCACAGGTCATAGTCCTGAGGTATCAAGTTTGGATTAGGCATTCCACATTGAAGGGGACCCATTACCTGCATACGTTCATTGACTTTTCTACGGTCTTGAAGCAAACTCCATTTTCCTGATTTCTTTTTAACGACAAATATAGGCGTGTTCCAAGCGCTGGTACTAGGTCTAATATGTCCAAGGGTAAGCTGCTCTTCTATCAAGGCCTCCACTGCCCGGAGCTTCTGAAGTGACATAGGCCACTGCTCAACCCAAACTGGTGTCAAATCTGTCCATTTAATAGAAAGAGCATGTAGTGGCGCACACGGGGAGGCCCTTAGGATAAATTTGTATGTATGACAGCTCCCAACTGAGACAATAAGTCTCTGCCCCATAATGTGATAGGAATGTCCATGACCAATGGCTTCAATTGCATAGCTTTGTCCTCTGATTGAAAAATGATATTATGGGCACTTTGCTGTGCCGCAGTAAATCCACCTACTCCATATACTGCGGCCGCCTGCTGCAAGGGCAAAGATCTTGGCCAGTCCTTCCTTGATATAACAGTTACGTCCGCGCCAGAATCTAGCAAGCCGTGAATAGCATGGCCTGCCATAGTAATAGTTAGTATAGGCCTCTCTTCTGACAAAGCAATAGTAGCCATAAGCAAGTTTTCAGGCACTTTCATGGGGGAACCAGACTGTCCATTAGATACGTCTGGAAGCAGAAACAGTTTACCAATTCCCATTCCAGCAGGGAGATGTAGGGGAATGTTGGACCAGACATGAATCATGAATGTACTGAAGTCAGAGGGAAAAAACATTCCAGGGACGATGTCCAAATTGGGGGCAAATGGCAATAAAAGTCCCATGAATCCCTGTGGAATGGACACAGGAATACTAACTGGGACTGGCGATGGTAGCCCTGGAAGATTCAGAAAGACAGACTCAGCTACTTTGACTATGATGCCTCTTTGTTCAGCTGTCTGCTCAGCATCTATAGCCCAACCCCAATTGGCTGCTTCTTTATGATTGCATATCTCTAGCCAGTCCTTAGCAAGTGGCAGGATATGATCTAAGCAGTTAGTGTCCTCCATTTTTAAAGAACTATCTGGCTGCTGTGCCCCTAATTCTTTGCCTGGGCCTGGGGCTGGCCCATCCTGGCGTTTCCCTGATTCATTTGGTAGGACTGGTCCCTAGCATGATTATTCTGTTGTTGATTCTCAGGGCGAGAGCGGCATTGGCTAGCCCAATGATAGCCTTTCTGACAAATTGGACACTTCATGGAGGGTCTATTGACATGTTTTGGCGTGGAACGACACTGGCTTTTTAAATGCCCCTCCTTCCCACATGAGAAACATTGTTTACCTTGCGCTGGATTTGATTGAATGGCTTGTTGCGCTGCAGCATACATAGTCGCCTTATGAGAAATAGACCCCACATTTTGACAGACCCTTAGCATATCCTGAATAGTGGTTTCTGGATTGCTATAAATGGGAGTCAGTGCCTTGCAGCAGTCATCATTAGCATTTTCAAAAGCCAGCTGTTTTTGGAGCATAGTACGTGCCTTATGGTTGTCAACTTGCCTTTCTATCGCTGTAATCAGGTGACTAACAAAGTCAGAGAATGATTCTTTGGGGCCTTGCCGAATGGTGGTAAACCCAGGCGATGGCCCCTCAGTAGACACTGGCAACTTGGCCCATGCTTTTTTCATAATTTTGGCAAGCTGTTCTATGGCAATATCTGAAAGGCCAAGTTGTTGGGCTGAAGTTTGAAACTGCCCATTACCAAGAAGTTGATCCCTGGTAACCCTGTTTATGGCTGGTTGGTTTGAGTGGGCATTTTGTTCAGCTTGGTATGTTGCCAAGTGTCGCATTTCATCCAAAATTAACAGCGACTGAGCTGGAGGCAGCAAGGAACGTACAACCAATTTCCAATCATTTGGTGTCAGCTTCTGTTCTGCTAAATTGTCCAGCAAGGCTTTGGTGTAGGGTGCATGAGGGCCATATTCTTTAACAGCCTGCAACAAGTCCTTAATCAATTTCATTGGGATCGGTTCATATCGGTCCGGGACCGCAGCCGCCCCAGGAAGGGCAGCTTGGCCCCCTGCAGCAGCAACTGGAGCGACAGCAGGGGTCCCTCGGATGATAGGAAATGCAGAAATCATTGGGTGCGCTGTATCCCCAGAGTCAATTAGCGCAGCAGACAGAGAAGCTGCTATGGGGGTGACCATGTGGGTTGTTCTTAAAGGAGCATTGTCGTCATCTGGTGGAAATAAATCAGGGCTGCCAGAATCAGCATTATCCAGTCTATCAGGAGGCTTCTTCCTACTGTGGCAGGAATCATATTGAGGAGGCAATGGAGGTGCAGAAGGCAATAGGGACGCACTAGGTGCTGGAGGTAGTATCTGTGGCAAAGGAGGGTACATTGCTGTGGCCCCACATTCCAATTGTTGATTTAAAAGGATATTTCTCAGCGTTAAATGTTTAAGAGAAGCACACACTTTGCACCAAGTAAAAAGAATGTGTCAAGTAATCTTTGGGTTGTTTTGAAATGTGCTCCCAACTTTCATCCATGTCTCTAAGTCAAGGGTTCCACTCTCAGGGACCCATGGACAGCATGCATCTATGGCTGAAACTAAGTCTCCCACCTCCTGCCTTGTTACAGGGTGACCATTGCTTGTAATTAAATAGAAAAGTTCATCTGCAAAAGTCTTCTGGTCATGGGATAACGTTGTGCCCATGATTGTATATGTATCTTATTTAGACCAGCTCCTACTCACCCTGTGGGACCCTTAAAAAGGGTGACTTAGCGCGCTTGAGCTCGTGCAGAGTGAGGTGGTAGAGCAGAACACAAGTACCGTCGTTCTGTGGTCGTAAATGAAGATTGATGGCCCTTTTCTTATGTTCGATCACACGGGAGCACCACTTGTCCAAGTCCTGCTCGGAAATGTGTGAGGTGCTGTAAAGTAAATGACTAGAAGCACATAGAAAACTTTTTAGCTCTTGCCAGCATGGCTGGGAGAAGGCTGTCTGTGTCTGCAGCAGCTGCTTTGTTCTCTCTCAGCCACACTGTCTGAGAGTGATTTATTGCCTCCATAAAAATGCCTCTTGCCTCAGATTACAGTCTGTTGCATAGTTTCTAGGCATACATATACCCGCCTACCAACCTACATCACACAATACAAGAGGAAATGAGGAAATACTTCTTCCTGCTGCCTTAAGGACAGGCCCACAAGGAACACAGACATATGAAAAGATACATAGACTTATAGTAAGCTCTCTGTTCTGCCCCATAAGCAGAATCATTTTCCCATACCTCAATTCTAGTCAAACCCTCTCCTTCTATTTCTGAGTAAGCTGGCTGGATAGGTCAGTGGTTTAAATATCTGGTTGCAGAACCAGAGGTTCCTTGCTGAGTCTCCCATGGGTAAGGTCAGCCTGTGTGGCTTTTGAGGAACTGCAGGGTCCCAGAAGTAGGGTATCGAGAATGACTTTTGATTATTCTCTACCTAGAAACCCCCCCAAAAAAGGGCTGCCATGAGTCAGAATTAACTTGATGGCCCATGATTAAAACTATTTTAGATTCGTTCATTCGTTTAGTCGTGCCCGACTCTTTGTGACCCCATGGACCAGAGCATGCCAGGCCCTCCTATCTTCCACTGCCTCCTGGAGTTGGGTCAGATTCATTCTGGTAGCTTCGATGACACTGTCCAACCATCTCATCCTCAGTCGTCCCCTTCTCTTCTTGCCTTCACACTTTCCCAACATCAAGGTCTTTTCCAGGGAGTCCTCTCTTCTCATGAGATGGCCAAAGTATTGGAACCTCAGCTTCAGGATCTGTCCTTCCAGCGAGCACTCAGGGTTGATTTCCTTTAGAATTGATAGGTTTGGTTGTTGTGGGTTTTTCGGGCTTCTTGGCCGTGTCCTCTGAAGACGCTGGCCACAGAGACTGGCGAAACGTTAGGAAGAACCACCTTCAGAACACGGCCAAGAAGCCTGAAAAACCCACAACAACCAGTAGATCCCGGCCGTGAAAGCCTTCGCGAATTTATTGATAGGTTTGTTCTCCTTGCAGTCCAGGGGACTCTCAAGAGCCTCCTCCAGCACCACAATTCAAAGGCATCAATTCTTCGGCGGTCAGCGTTCTTTATGGTCCAGTGGTTAATATTTTCAACTATATTATCCCACCACTGTCCATTTGGAAGTATAAATTCAGGCAAGGGGAGTCCATGCTATTTTCACAATACAGCTAATTTTTCAAATGTTGCCAGTAAAGCCTTCAGGAGACATATGCCTTCTTTTTTCTCTTTTAGGTAACAAACACGATGGCCAGAATTATACAGAGCCACTTCTTCTGGACGTGAAAAGAGTGTGAAGTGTGAAGCCGGAAAGAAAAGCTTAGAAAAACCCATGAGATAGAGGAGAAACGACTTAAATGCCCGAAGTGTGAAGACAGCTTCAGACCAGTGCTTCTACTTCAGTTTAAAGAACTCACCCTGGGGAGAAAACATACAAAAACATGGAATGTGAAAAGAGTTTCAGCGGGAGAAGGAATCAGCATTCACATCAAAGGGCCCACACTGGGGAGAAACCACATAAATGCATGGAATGTGGAAAGAGCTTTCGTCAGAGTGGTCAGTTTAGGGTACATCAAAGGACCCACACTGGGGAGAAACCATATAAATGCATGGAATGTGGAAAGAGCTTTAGTCAGAGTTGTGAACTTAAGGTACATCAGAGGACCCACACTGGGGAGAAACCATATAAATGCATGGAATGTGGAAAGAGCTTTACTCAGAGTGGTCAGCTTATGGCACATCAAAGGACTCACACAGGGGAGAAACCGTATAAATGCATGGAATGTGGAAAGAGCTTTAGTCAGAGTGGTCAGCTTAGGGTACATCAACGGACCCACACTGGGGAGAAACCACATAAATGCATGGATTGTGGAAAGAGCTTTAGTCACAGTTGTCTGCTTAGGTTACATCAAAGGACCCACACTGGGGAGAAACCACATAAATGCATGGAATGTGGAAACAGCTTTAGTCACAGTGCTGCCCTTAGGTCACATCAAAGGACTCACACTGGGGAGAAACCACATAAATGCATGGAATGTGGAAAGAGCTTTAGTCAGAGTTGTAATCTTAAGTCACATCACAGGACCCACACTGGGGAGAAACCACATAAATGCATGGAATGTGGAAAGAGCTTTAGTCAGAGTGGTCACCTTACGGTACATCAAAGGACGCACACTGGGGAGAAACCACATAAATGCATGGAATGTGGAAACAGCTTTAGTCACAGTGCTGCCCTTAGGTCACATCAAAGGACTCACACTGGGGAGAAACCACATAAATGCATGGAATGTGGAAAGGGCTTTAGTCGGAATGGTGAACTTAGGTTACATCAAAGGACCCACACGGGCGAGAAACCATATAAATGCATGGAATGTGGAAAGAGCTTTAGTCAGAGTAGTAATCTTAAGTCACATCACAGGACCCACACTGGGGAGAAACCACATAAATGCATGGAATGTGGAAAGAGCTTTAGTCAGAGTAGTCACCTTACGGTACATCAAAGGACACACACTGGGGAGAAACCACATAAATGCATGGAATGTGGAAACAGCTTTAGTCACAGTGCTGCCCTTAGGTCACATCAAAGGACTCACACTGGGGAGAAACCACATAAATGCATGGAATGTGGAAAGAGCTTTAGTCAGAGTGGTCATCTTAGGGTACATCAAAGGACGCACACTGGGGAGAAACCATATAAATGCATGAAATGTGGAAAGAGCTTTCGTCATAGTAGTCATCTTAGGGTACATAAAAGGACCCACACTGGGGTCAAAATGCTGACGTAATGTAAAACAAAGAGAAAAGAGAAGAAATGGAGTACATTTTGAAGTGCCTTTTGTGAAGTGTTTTACTTCCATCATTAATTAACAGAAATATCACAAAATAGACATAGAACCTTATGCTAAAAAAAGAAAATAAGCATATATATGGTGCAACAGAACCTTTTACAAAATTAGTGTAAATAGAGAAAAGGATGGATGTTCTAAGGCTAACTGATGAAAGAAAAGCAAGTAGTGAAGAGAGAGAGCCTTCACCCTCAAAAATAATAATACAGTGGTGCCTCTTATAGCGATCACTCCATACAGCGATGAAATCGCTTTGCGATGGACTTTTTGCCATCGCAAGAGCGATTGCTTTCTGATGGCCCCTATGGGGAAAATTCACTTTGCGATGACCGCAGGGAAGCGATCAACGCAAAGCCCCCTTTTTCGGCCAGCTGATCGGCGGGGTGATCTCAAGGCCCCGCTGATCAGCTGTGCTTTGTCTCTCTCCCCACCCCTCGCAGCTCCAGCCTCGGCAGGGAGACTGAGGCGCCACCACCACCCCGGCTCAGAAAGACCCTCTGTGCCTGCAGCAACCTTGTCTTCATAAAATATTCATGAAGAGGGCACCAATGAATCTGTATTTTCTATTTTAAAAAAATATATTGTATTGAAAGTACAGTGGTGTCTCGCTTAATGATAATCCGTGCCAGGAAAATCGCCGTAAAGCGAAAAGAAAAAACCCATTGAAACGCATTGAAACCTTTTTAATGCATTTCAATGGGGTCAAAACTCACCATCCAGAGAAGATCCGTCATACGGCAGCCATTTTTGCTGCCTGTCTTGTGAGAAATCCGTCCCAGCAAACAGCGGGGAGCCATTTTTTTCCAGTGGCCATTTTGTAATCACCGATCTGCTGTTCAGGGTTCGTCGTTTTGCAAAGAATTGGTTCCCGAAGCAGGAAACCGATCTTTGCAAAGCGAAAAAAAACCATTTCGAACATAGTTTTGCGATCGCTTCTGCAATCACAAAAAGATCATTGTAATGCGGTTTTCTCGTTATACGAGGCAATCGAGGCACCACTGTATACTGCTTTGTAATGGCAGGGATTGTTGGAAGAAGTGGAAATTTTGGTTTTTCAAGCTCTGGACTCTTCAGGCCCTGGGCTGCACTGGGTCAGAGGTGACCAAATCCTTTGATCCTTAACCTCTGAGCTTCTTGGAGGCTGGGAAACTCAAGCCTTGGGAAGATTTGGTTTTGCTGACTAATGCAGAACAAAGAGATATAAATATTGGGAGAGTCCTCCCACAAACTGTTATTAGAAAGGAACTGAGAACCGTAGATTTTTGGTTTCATGGAGTACAACAGACGATGGAACTGATGCCAGGTGAAAGTCCTTGGAAGAGTGGAAAGATAACCATGTGGCAGTGACAGCTGGCAATGGATTTTACATACGGCTGGGTGAGAACAAAATTTTCTCTGTGTTATCACACTTACAGCCAAATAGTGGTTTTAAACTTTCTATATATATATTTGTAAAGTTTAAATACTTTTACATGTTTGTTGTGGGTTTTTCAGGCTCTTTGGCCCTGTTCTGAAGGTTGTTCTTCCTTCGCCAGTCTCTGTGGCTAGCATCTTCAGAGGACAGGAGTCAGAACTCTTTGCTCTGGTGCAATTCCGTCTCCTGTCCTCTGAAGATGCCGGCCACAGAGACTGGTGAAATGTTAGGAAGAACAACCTTCAGAACATGGCCAAAGAGCCCGAAAAACCCACAACAACTACCAACAACTATAGGGTAAAAATCCAATAAATAAATAAACATAAAATATAGTATGAGATATACAGGAAAAGGGGAAACCAAGAGGAGATTCAGACAATTTCCTGAGAATATTTTTTAACCCAAAATCATCACAACCAAACCTCACACAAGACTCCACCCCCCACACACACAGTTTTCCTAGTGTAGGAAATGGGCAGTCCCTCTCCCCAGGGGCTCCCCTGCCCCCATTGCTATGGGGGGGAATGGAGGGTCAGGATTCAGGTCAGGGCCTGGTTCCTGTGCCGGGAAATTCCCTCCATTGCAGGGGCATCACCAGCCGCCTTGGCTGCCAGATGGGCGGCATAGAAATGAAGTATCATTATCATTAACAACAACATTCCCAGCTATCTTCCAACCTACCCACTCCTGCTTTTCCCTCCGACTTCACTCACAACCCTAGCAGGAGCTGGGAGGGACGCAGGTGGTGGGGTCTTGTGGCTGGCTCCCCCTCTAATGTCGTGTTGCCTGGGTTGGTCTGGAATGGATGCTTCAGAGCCATTGGCTTTACAAAAGGCCTGCCTCCCACCCACCCCCAGATGCAAAGGCTGAAATGATCCCTGTGAGGAGGGACTCTCTGGGTTGCATTTCTCTTTTTACTTTCTCCAGCCCTCCATATAGGAGGGACGAGTCTTCTTCTTCTTCTGTCTCTTCCCAAAGCCCCCTCCGTCCGTCAAGAAGAGCCTCCAAAATCAGAGGCTGCTGGAGAGGTGGTTTGTCTTCGGAAACAAGGAGCCAGACTTTGGGAAACGGGCTGGCCCTGGAGGGGGCCTTCGGGACCTGACCCCCAGAAAGGGCTCTTCTTGGAAGCCAGGAGAAAAGTTTCCAGCAAAGATCCCCTTTCTTGGGGGGACCAGAGGAACCGGCTGGCAGGATCTACCCCTCCAGGGCTGGGCAGGGGGGGTGAGGGGGAAAGGGGCAGAGGCCGCCTGGCCGGAGGGCAGACAAAGGGGCCTGGATCTAGCCCCCTTCACTCCCAGCCAACCCCCTATCTTCTCCCCACCTCCAAGCCCCATTTCTCTGGGACCCCTCCTATGCCCCCAGCCCCTACACAGGAACTTTGCCTGAGGATCCAGACGGAGGTGGGCAATGGCCGGGGGGAGAGAGGAGAGAGAAGGGGGGTGTCCCTAGAAAGATATTCCCCCAAAGGGGAGAAATATACCTCCCACTCCTCCAGGGGTCAGGGGGGGCTCTCCATTCCTCGTCTCCTCCTGGAGGGAGGGGGATCTTTAGTGGGGCTTCTTTGTGTTTATGTGTGTTGTGTGGTTGTGTTGGGAAAGAGAGATGGGAAGTCAGGGTGGGGGTGAGATCCTGATACTCTGAAGGGGCAGGAGGGACCCCTCAAGAAAGGTGCCTGGGCCCTGTGTGTGTGTGTGTGTGTGTGTTTGTGTGTTTTTCTTGGTGAGTCCACTCAGGCTTGTGGTTGTTTCTCCCCCCCTTCTCCATCCAAAGTCTGTGTATACCCCCCCAACCCCTTTTGTTCCATAACTTCTCACGGTCCAAGCGCTGAGAAAATAAGAACTGAACTTGTGGCACAAATAAAAGCCAACAACGATATTGTAATAGCCTCCCTCAAACCTCAAAAGGTGGTTGCTACTGATCTTTAAAACTCTGCTGCCACCAACTTCTCCTTAAAATCAACAGAAGGACAAGTATAACTTTGAAAACAAAAACTGGTTTTTCTTATCTGGGAAATGAAACCAGCAGTTTCTCCCGCCTCTTTCAAATTCTGGGGTTTCTTGTCTTTGACCAAATACTTTAATTCACCATGTAAGAGAGAATAAAACTGTTCCAACCCCATAACATTCTTCAGATCCTGTACTGTCTGAACTCCCTCTTGTACCAGCCATTTGTCTAGATACCTAGCCAAGTTTGCCCCTAACTGTGAGTAAGACTCATCAGGTTTCTTAGTTAGAGACCTAAATTTTTGTCTCAGGTGTTCTGAGTTTATGCCATACCTGGCAAAAACTAATTTTTTGTATTCTTCATAATTTTTTATTAATTCAATGGGCATTTCTGCATAGATCTCAGCGAGACCTCCACTAATTTGGGATCTCAGAATAATCATCTTTTCAGAATCCCTCACAAAAAAATCCGCACATGTTCTTTCAAATAAAGTCAAAAATGCTTCTGGACAATCTCCTTTTCTAAAAGTTGGGAATTTCTTTAGGTCTGCTTTAGATAACTGACCCCCTTCAGAGTTGGAATCCCTATTATTATTATTGTTTTGATTTAACAATTCAATTCTCCGGAGTTCAAAAGCCATCCTCTCTTTCTCTAGTCTTTCTTCCCTCTCCATTTTTTCTTTCTCCATTTGAGCCTCCCTTTCCATCTTCTCTTTCTCTAACTGTAAGGCTCTTTCCTGCATCTCTAGCTCCTTCAACCTGTATTCATGTGCTTGAACCAATTCCAACTTTCTGAATTCTGCTAAGTCTTCTCTTGAGGACTCTCCCTCTTGAGCTGAGGTAAATCTTTCCTCCACATCACCAATCTCACTATCTGACTTGGCTGCCATTTCATACGGCCTCCGTTCAGCTTTCTTTCCCCTGGTCAAGGGCATTTTTTTTCCCAAAGGCTTCTGTTCCCACTTACAAGCCTTCATTTTAAAACGTCCACTTTTTTCCTGTCAGTAAGTCTGCTATAAAGTTGCTGCTCCACCAGCACTGGCAAGCTAGCTACTGTAACCAGGCTTCAGCCTCCAGCTAGGCCTCCCGCCAAAACAGAGTTTTCCTTTCTCTGCCTCAGGCACAAAATCTTAAATACACAGTTTAACCCTATCCCAGGTTTAGCTGTTTTCACTGAGTCCCCTCAGCTTCACTGCCCTTGGCTCCGCTCTGTCCCTTCAGAGTTCTCCTTCAACTCAGGACAAGCTAGCCAAACACCACAGCATTTGCTTTGGGCAACTCTTCACACAGAAATGGTCACCACAGAGCTTCCCTGTCTTAGTCCCCAATCTGAGCTCCCGTGCCCTTCTACTAGATTTGCTCCCCGTGAGACAAGTCCTAGAAGGTTACCCACACGTTCACACAGATGTCCCTGACTAAAGACCCCTGCTCTGGGCACCTTTCCAGACAAGGCTTCACTGGATCTTCGTATCCCACCAGCTGGACACCAATTTATTGTAACAGCCTCCCTCAAACTTCAAAGGGTGGTTGCTACTTATCTTTAAAACTCTGCTGCCACCAACTTCTCCTTACAATCAACATAAGGACAAGTATAACTTTGAAAACAAAAACTGGTTTATTGCTTACAAGAAATAAAAGAATGGTAAATCACTTGTAATGAATCAATAAGTCAATCACTCTTAATAATTCACTGGCTCACACAGACTATTTCACACTGACAGACTCTCTCTCTCTCTCTATAATTGATATCACTTTAAATCCTCAGCTCAAACTCTCATCTCTAACCTCCAGTCTGCAATCTCTCTACACACACGCTTCACCCCCCCTTGTTATACTAGCTCCTCCCCTTAAGTTCCACCCTCCGTCACACCATTGGTTCATGACCCATTGCCCAGCTGTGACGGACATGTGATGTTATGTCTGCCCGTTACAGATATATTTTACCTTCTGTTGCAAAGGCCGGACAACTTTGGTCAGACAGAGAGTCAGATTTTCACTACATCTGGAAATAGCAAAAACATTTTTTAAAAGTAAAGTGATGCCGACAAAACATCTTCTGATTTCTTTTTAAGGTGAGGAATGTGCCCTTGGAGGGGAGGAAATAAGGCAAGACAGCTGTGTGATTCCATGAGAAAAACACAAATTGGTCCCACTGCACATTTTGTTTGTATTTTGATTGATTGATTGTCTTATCAGGATGGGGAAGGGGTCAAAACAGTTTTTGATGCTGCATTGATTTAGGAGTCCAGGTTAAGAGCTTGCTGTTTTTGCAGTGGCTCCAGAAGTGAAAGTGGTTCACAAAAATGGCCATGATGGTGTCGAGACCCTCATCGGCCACATTCAGGGTTTCTACCACAAGGAAGAACGGAGGGGGCTTGGATGCTGAGTCTCTCCGTAGGAATGTGGTTCCTACCTCAGATGGGTCCTTCCAAACCTGGCTCAGTACTGAGATTGACCTGGAGGAGAGGGACCAGTATCGTTGCACCGTGGAGCACGACAGCCTGATGAGGGATCCTGACCCAGCTGTGGAGCAGCCTGGTAAGAACCTGGAAGGGACAAGGATGAAGGCCAGTTGAAGGTCAGTATCTCAGGGTATGTGTGTCTGGTGTACACCTGGTTGCAGAACTGTATGTGCCATCAGCCATGCAACAAACACCTTCCTGAATGGAGAAAATGATTACCTGTCTGAAGCAAATGGAACAGGATCCTGGGCTAGGACATTCAGAACGGCTCAGTGGATGGGAACACAGGAAAGGCCCTGAAAGAGGATCAGGTCATCTTTTTGGCTGTGATTGGGTTCAATAAACAATTTGAGCAGTTCCTCCTTTTCGGCAGGAACGAACAACAGAGTCTCTTCATGCATGTTTAACTCTTTATTTAACTTAACATCAGGAGACTCTACAATAACTTCAACTGGGTCAATTGGTTTAACATTTAAAGGGGACTCAGTCCAAGATAACATCAGTTCTTCCTTTAACTTCCCTTCATTCATTTTGGGGCTGGTCCAAAGCCTTCTTGATCGGTAGGTTTCCTCAGCAATGAGTAAGGGGAAGCAAAAGATGGGGAGCAGGGGGAGGAGAGAAAGGAGGTTTTGCAGACGTCCCTCCCAGGTCTGGGCGGTTGGACTCCCATGTTCCTTATCACTGACCAAAGACACATTCTCAGCTAGGCTAGTTAGTTGCAAACAAGAGTAATCCAGGCAGCCTCCCTCCTTTGTTTACTGTTCAGTAAACAGTTTGAGCAGTTCCTCTTTTTCGGTGGGAATAAATAACAGTATCTTCATGTGTGCTTAACTTTTTATTAAGTTTAACATCAGGAGAGTCCACAACAACTTCAATAGGTTCAATTGTGACAACATCTTTGTTTAACTTTTCATTTACCTGGGGGGGGGGACCCGGAGGGGGAGCTGGTCCAAACTGCTCCTGGTCGGCAGGCTTCCTCAAGGGAGTGCTTTGGACTGCACAAATCATCCTGCAGCATGGGTGGTGGGCCCTGTCGCCTTCCGGCTTGATGTTGGTATGAATGGGTCCCGGCCGAACCCCATTCCTCCAAGGACCGTGGCCGCATGGAGAGACTACCACTATCCATTCCAGTGGATCTGGCAAAAACTCTTCAGCCTTCACCTTAGGGGGTCCGGCAATCGTTCCCCCACCTTGAAATTAGGAAAATCTTCTAGCCACTCTCGAGTCTTCACATAAGTTTCCTCTCTCTCTTTTCTTGTCTCATTATTATCCTCTTTTTCTAATCTCTGTTTTATTCATACTCTATATACTTGGGATCCCTTTCCTTCTCCTTCCTCTTCTTCTTCCCAAACTGACAGTTGCTCCACCTTCCCTGCACCTTTTTTCTCCTCCCCAGTTAGGAAAACCTCTACCCTCCCCTTTCTTCCCCCTTTGACCCCCACCTCTCTCTCTTCCTTAACGTTCATGTTTTTTCCCTCTTCTTTTCCACCCTCTGCTGTCTCCCCTTTCTTTTCAGTCTTTGTGGTCTGAGGGGATGGCTCACTCACTCCTTATCCCTCTATTCCTACCACTCCTTCACGCTGACCTTAGCATTTGGTCCAGGCAGGGATCAGCCCCCAGCCCCAATGGGAAACCCATCAGAAGGAAGGGCGTGCGTGCGGTTGCACTCCCACGCCAAAATCCTGTCCCTTAGTGTTCTAAGGTGCACTTTAGGAGGCCCCTTGAATCCTTGGGGAATTCAGTGAGTCAGCTCATCCAAAAACTCCAAGTTCCAGCCTTGGGAGCTGTAGTAAAATGCAGGCTACAAAGACAGACCGTTTCAGCAGTAGCATCCTCACATTGCATTTCTAAGGGAACAGGGTGTGAGAAAGGCTCACAGCACAGCTCTACAAACTGCCATCAGACAACCACGAATTCAAGCAGCTCTTCTTTATTAAAAAGCACGTTTGCAAAAGCGGGTGTCCTAACCAGGTAAGCACACCGATCAAGACAGAGAGCTCGATATTTCTTCCCTCTTCCCAGCTGCAGGGTCCTTCTCTCGTTTCTCCAGTAGTAGGTACTCCAAGGTGCCCAAACCCATCATGTGAAGTCCCGCCCCTGTTTTCATCACCCACTCCCTTCTTTAGCTAGACTCCGGACTCTTTACTTATTTTCATCCTTTTTTGGTCTGTGTTCCTCTTTTCCCAACCTCCCCCCCGATCCTCTTTCTTACTGTTTCCTCCTCTTCTGCTTGGTGCAGTTACTTACAATAGGATCCCCTTATCCGTTTCCTCTTACCTAGTTTCTCGAGACTTCCTCAAAAATCCCTCACATCAGCAAGATCATTAACTAAGAGTTATATACTCATTATTTGCAATAGCAGCATTATGCAATCCTCCTTGCACCTACCTGCTATGTATATCAAGGGAAATTTCCTGAAATTGTGATTAATGGGGGAGTCTTTCTGAAGAGGTTGTGCTTGTCAAGTGTCAGTTTAGAACTGTACATCCCAAACTTGGGTCCCCAGAGTTTCTGGACTACAACTCCCAGAAATCCCGGCCAGCAGAGCGAGTGGTGAAGGCTTCTGGTGGTTTGAGTCCAGGAACATCTGGGGACCCCAGGCTCAGAACCACTGGCTTAGAAAGAGACGGAAGGCTGCTGGTCCAGAAAAGGAGCTTCCCTCCTTGGAACAGTAACTGGGCCCTTTCGATCACTTTGATCTCGGGAAAAGAAAGCCATTCATCGAGAGAAGAGGCAGGAGGGCAACTCCTGAGGGTGATCCATCACTCTCTGTCCTTATATTGGGTCCAGAATGACTTTCTCTGAGCCTTCTAGGAGGGAATGACTTTGAAATAGACAGTAGCACTCTCTTGATGTTTGGTTCCTGACACTTGTTGTCGCTCCTTTTGGTGTCTGATATAACTCTTAGATCTTTGTGCAGATCACTGTGTGCTGATTGAGAATTCAGCTGCACAAACTCAACAAAATGGCAGCAAGGCAGATCTCTGCATTGGAAAGAAAGATGGAGGCAAGTCCCCATCTGCATGTATTCAAAAATTGGTACGAATCATGAGATGAAGGGGATTGCAATTCTGAATAAACAGTTGGAATGTTTAAAAACCTTCTTTGCTGCTTTCTAGCTTGTTTGTCTGTGAGGGTTTCTAGACTGGGAGTAGCTGTCAATCTGTCTAGCATTAATCAATGGTTCCCTCCATGGTTCTGAATTCAAAGAGAGACCCACCTGTCTGCTGAGAGTTCTTTTTCCTCAGAGTCTGTTAATATCTGAAGGCCTTAGGAATGGACCTCAACAGATGGGAAACCCTGATATCTGAGCTTTCAACCTGGGAGCAGGCGGTGCATCACCAATTTGAGGAGACCCTCATCCAGCAGGCCGAGGCAAAGAGGCAGTCCGGAATCCAGCAAAATCAGGGAGCTGGACAGGGGACAGATTGCATTTGTCTCCAGTGTGGAAGGGATGGTCACTCTCGAAATGGCCTTCTCAGCCACACTAGACGCTGTTCCAGGTCCTCCATACAGAGCATGTTTCCATAGTCCATCAAGACTGAAGGATGCCTAATCTGAAAAATCTGTTAATATCAGTTGATGGTGGTTGGTAAAAAAATGTCTGTGAAAATACACAAGAAGCAGAGTGGTTAAATGCAGTCATATTCATTATTACTTTTTTGTTGATATAGTCACACTCGTAAGTAAATGAAACATCTTAATACTACTAATGTATCAGAGTGAGTCACAGAGACTGTAAGTGACAGTAAATGAGAGAAGGATAAATTATCTGAGGAACTAGCAGCTATTATACTCTGTGAATGTCTGCACGTCCACTGTGCAGCTGAACAAAAAATTCAAAACTCAGCAACAGCTTCTGGGTCCAGATTCCAGAGATGACAGATGCCACAGATCCCAGACCAGAAAAGACCACAGACCAAAGAAGCAGATACTTTTCAAAGTGCTAAATGTCCATCCTCATGTTTTTATCAAAAACATATGGTGTCATTCTGTCTCCAGGAGGAATGTTTACAACAGTACCCTAAAATAACAAAGGCCATAAATGACTGCATGTAGGTCTACCATTACCGAAAAGCCAATGAATATTTGGAATGTTCTGCTTGTGAATTGGATATTTCATTCTACACTTAATCCTGTTTCCATGTGTCAGAGAAAGTGGATGTGTCCACGAAAGAAATCCTGGCCAGCAGAGGTGGTCGTGAAGGCTTCTGGGAGTTGTAGTCCAAGAACATCTGGAATCCCAAGGCTGGGGACCACTGCTCTGAAGCAGTTGCACATGTCAGAAATCACAAAATAAGAGCTACAAAAAACGACAGCATTAGGAACAGCATACATACTGTGTCAATATTTAACAGACGCTTAGGTTTTTTGTTCTGACTAGATCAGACAGAAAACTCTTTAGTCTCTCTAGATTGAAAGTGAGGACCAAAGACCAGCTGAAATGCATGTGGGACCTCTTCGCCGATGATGCAGCCATTGTTGCCCACTCTGCTGAAGACCTCCAACAACTCATGAATCATTTCAGCAAGGCCTGCCAAGACTTTGGACTAACGATCAGCCTGAAGAAAACACAAGTCATGGGCCAGGGAGTGGACTCACCTCCCTGTATTACCATCTCTAAACAAAAATTGGAAGTAGTTCATGATTTCGTGTACCTTGGCTCAAGGATCTATGACACACTCTCTCTAAATATTGAGCTGGATAAACGCATTGGCAAAGCAGCAACCATGTTCTCTAGACTCACAAAGAGAGTATGGCTCAATAAGAAGCTGACGGCACATACCAACATCCAGGTCTATAGAGCCTGTGCCCTGAGCACACTCCTGTGCAGAAGTGAGTCCTGGACCCTTCGTGCACAGCAGGAGAGGAAGCTGATCTCTTTTGACATGCATTGTGGGAATGATCTGCTTGGAAACCAATCCGTAGGAGGAAAGACTGAAAAAAACTGAGCTTGTTTAGCCTTGAGAAAAGAACACTGAGGGGAGATCTGTTAGCACTTTTCAAACACTTGAAAGGCTTTCATTAAGAGGAGGATCAGGACTTGTTTCCCATCAACCGAAAGTGCAGGACACGCAGCCGTGTTCGTCGTCGTTTAGTCGTGTCCGACTCTTCGTGACCCCATGGACCAGAGCACGCCAGGCCCTCCTATCTTCCACTGCCTCCCGGAGTTCTGTCAACTTCATGTTGGTTGCTTCGCATACACTGTCTAGCCATCTCATCCTCGGTCGTCCCCTTCTCCTCTTGCCGTCACACTTTCCTAACATCAAGGTCTTTTCCAAGGAGTCTTCTCTTCTCATCAGATGGCCAAAGTACTGGAGCCTCATCTTCAGGATCTGTCCTTCCAGTGAACACTCAGGGTTGATTTCCTTCAGAATGGATAGGTTTGATCTCCTTGCAGTCCAGGGGATTCTCAAGAGTCTCCTCCAGCACCACAATTCAAAGGCATCAATTCTTCGGCGGTCTGCTCTCTTTATGGTCCAGCTCTCACATCCATACATCACGACAGGAAAAACCATAGCTTTGACTATTCAGACTTTTGTTGGCAAGGTGATGTCTCTGCTTTTTAAGATGTTGTCAAGGTTTGTCATTGCTTTCCTCCCCAGAAGCAGGCATCTTTCAATTTCGTGGCTGCTGTCTCCATCTGCAGTGATCATGGAGCCCAGGAAAATAAAATCTGTCACTGCCTCCATGTCTTCCCCTTCTATTTCCCAGGAAGTGATGGGACCAGTGGCCATGATCTTAGTTTTTTTGATGTTGAGTTTCAGACCATTTTTTGCACTCTCCTCTTTCACCCTCATTACAAGGTTCTTTAATTCCTCCTCACTTTCTGCCATCAGAGTGGTATCATCTGCATATCTGAGATTGTTGATATTTCTTCCGGCGATCTTAATTCCGGCTTGGGATTCCTCCAGTCCAGCCTTCCGCATGATGTATTCTGCATATAAGTTGAATAAGCTGGGGAACAATATACAGCCTTGTCGTACTCCTTTCCCAATTTTGAACCACTCAGTTGTTCCATATCCAGTTCTAACTGTGGCTTCCTGTCCCACATATAGGTTTCTCAAGAGATGGACAAGGTGATCAGGCACTCCCATTTCTTTAAGGACTTGCCATAGTTTGCTGTGGTCCACACAGTCAAAGGCTTTTGCATAGTCAATGAAGCAGAAGTAGATGTTTTTCTGGAACTCTCTGGCTTTCTCCATAATCCAGCACATGTTAGCAATTTGGTTTCGAGTTCCTCTGCCCCTTCGGAATCCAGCTTGTACTTCTGGGAGTTCTCGGTCCACAATCTGCTGAAGCCTACCTTGGAGGATTTTGAGCATAACCTTGCTAGCGTGTGAAATGAGTGCAATTGTGCGGTAGTTGGAGCATTCTTTGGCACTGCCTTTCTTTGGGATTGGGATGTAGACTGATCTTTTCCAATCCTCTGGCCACTGTTGAGTTTTCCAAACTTTCTGGCATATAGAATGTAGCACTTTAACAGCATCATCTTTTAAGATTTTAAATAGTTCAACTGGAATGCCATCACCTCCACTGGCCTTGTTGTTAGCCAGGCTTTCTAAGGCCCACTTGACTTCACTCTCCAGGATGTCTGGCTCAAGGTCAGCAACTATATTGTCTGGGTTGTCCGGGGTATCCAACTGTTTCTGATATAATTCCTCTGTGTATTCTTGCCACCTCTTCTTGATGTCTTCTGCTTCTGTTAGGTCCCTACCATTTTTGTCTTTTATCATGTTCATCTTTGCACGAAATGTTCCTCTAATATCTCCAATTTTCCTGAACAGATCTCTGGTTTTTCCTTTTCTGTTATTTTCCTCTGTTTCTTTGCATTGTTCATTTAAGAAGGCTCTCTTGTCTCTCCTTGCTATTCTTTTGAAGTCTGCATTCAATTTTCTGTAACTTTCCCTATCTCCCCTGCATTTTGTTTCCCTTCTCCTCTCTGCTATTTGTAAGGCCTCGTTGGACAGCCACTTTGCTTTCTTGCATTTCCTTTTCTTTGGGATGGTTTTTGATGCTGCCTCCTGTACAATGTTACGAGCCTCTATCCAAAGTTCTTCAGGCACTTTGTCCACCAAATCGAGTTCCTTAAATCTGTTCTTTACTTCCACTGTATATTCATAAGGGATTTGGTTTAGATTATACCTGAGGAGCCCAGTGGTTTTTCATACTTCTTCAGTTTAAGCTTGAATTTTGCTATAAGAAGCTGATGATCAGAGTCACAATCAGCTCCGGTTCTCGTTTTTGCTGACTGTAGAGAGCTTCTCCATCTTTGCCTGCAGAGAATATAGTCAATCTGATTTTGATATTGCCCATCTGGTGATTTCCATGTATAGAGTCGCCTCTTGTGTTGTTGGAAAAGAGTGTTTGTGATGGCCAGCTTATTCTCTTGACAAAACTCTATTAGCCTTTGCCCTGCTTCGTTCTGAACTCCAAGGCCAAACTTCCCTGTTGTACCTTTTATCTCTTGGCTCCCTACTTTAGCATTCTAGTCCCCTAGAATGAGAAGAACATCTTTCTTTGGTGTCAGTTCTAGAAGGTGTTGTAAATCTTCATAAAATTGTTCAATTTCAGTCTCCTCAGCAATGGTGGTTGGTGCATAAACTTGGATTATTGTGATGTTGAAAGGTCTGCCTTGGATTCGTATTGACATCATTCTATCATTTTTGAGATTGTATCCCATGCCGTTACAGGAAGCCAAATTTTGGTTGAATGGCAGCGAAAATGTCCTGTTAGAGCAGTGAGACAGTGGAACCAATGACCTCGAGAGCTGGCGAGCCCTCCAACACTGGAGGCAGTTGAGAGAAATTTAGACCACTACCTGGCAGATATCCTTTGATTTGTATTCTTGTATTGAGCAGGGGGTCGGGCTTGATGAGTGGGCAAGGGATCGCCCGGCTGCTGTTCCACAGAGCCTGAAGGAAACCCATGGGTGTCCTCAGGGTGGGGGCAAGGTGAAATTTCCTCCCCCACCCCAGAAGCCATTGAAAAATTCATCTGTATGCTTCCACACACTTATCTCTATGCAGAGCCATGATTGACTATGAAACAAGGGAACACATCCCAACAACCGCCGGAATCGGCTGCAGTAGACCCATGGAAAGATCCCAAGCCATTTCCCTCTTTAACAGATCACCCACCTCTGAGTTCTCATTGGGTCCTTGCCAGTTTTCGTCCACCTGTCAATGAAGCTTTTCCCACATCTCATTAAAGTTTAGGGTGGCTTTCCTTTGGTTGTCCCCCTTGTTTTCAAAACAAGCACCTTACAAATACCTTACATTGGAGAGTGTTGGTCTGAGAATGTAGAGGAACTGGTCTGTTTTCCATTTTGAGCTCCTTCAGCTTGGAGATGGAACGAAAGCTTTTGGGAAGAGAAGCGTCCTGGAGACAACAGATGTGCTTCTCAAATGTTGCTAACAAGTGTGTCTCTATTTTAGCCATGCACACCCAAGCTTGTCATGGTGGGATACTGAACATATTGATTGATTGATTGATTGATTGATTGATTGATTGATTGATTGATTGATTGATTGTATTTTTACCCCGCCTATCTGGTCACTTCACACACCTATATCACTTTTTCAACCCACAATGTCAAGAAGCTTCAGTGGGTCCAAAATGCAGCAGCTAGATTGTTGGCTTGGGCTAGTCACGGTGACCACAGGACCTCACACTTTGATCCTTTTAAATATTTGTATAGTTACCCTTGAGAGCTCTTATTGTCTTTTAATGATGTAAACCACCCTTGGGTCCTTTCTAAGGAGAAAATATTGCAACCAGAGAAACAAATACAGCAGAAATGTATTAGTAAGCTCTCATATTGATGGAAATTGTAATATATATATTTATATAAGCGGGAATCCAGACTTCACGCTTTGATTTCTCAGCCATGTTGTTATGTGCTCTAAGTAACGGGTGCCTCTGTCGCTTATTCGGTCAAATTTTATCCACATAAGGAACCATGGAGTTTGTCTGTTGTTTCCTTTGGATCTTCTCAAATCTTACTCCCATGTGAAGTGTGTGATACAAAGGGAAATTCCCCCATCCCTGAAGATTTCAACATTTCATATGTGCTCCATTGTCACTCAAACCCTTTCCACATACCACAGACTTATAAAGTTACTCCCACGTGGTTTTTTTTTTTGATGTATCCTTAAGTTTCTGCTCATGACAGGGTCTCTACGGCTAAGGCAGAACCCTTTCCTTTGCTCTAACAGAGGTTTATCCAATTCAGGTACCAGTATGCAGACAAACAATGAAACAAGAGTCCATTAAAGTAAAGAAAAAATTGTATTATAGCCGTAGTCATACAGAGTTGTCTTAGTTCAGTCCGTTGGTCCTACACAATAAAGCATTCAGTATCAGTCCATTTCCCATAGCATACATCCAGAGTCCATAGCAATATCCAGCATCGTAAATCAGTTCTGCAGAGTAGCTCCTTCATCTCGCCTTGTTCAACCCAAAAAAGTGCTCAGAGGCTGTTAAATTTATTGCCCCTAGTGGCCAATCAGAGATTAGCTTCTCCAGCATTTTGTTTCCACAGCTGGGTTAAATCAAACTGGTCAGCTAGTTACTTGCACAGCTGAAATAATTAACTGGATTCTTTCTTACAAACTTTTCACAAACTTTGTTTATCCGTTCTTACAGGGGTATTCTAGGCCTGTCAGGTCAGATGGAAGCTGTTCCCACATTAAGACATAAGACATAAGACATAAGAAATTTATTTGTCATTGCGCTCACAAGTGGGTGCAACGAAATGAGGTGCTCTTCCCCAAGGTAAAACTGGACAACACCACTACCAAAAAAAGTTAAAATATACACAACTCTCACCATCCAAATATAGATACCCCGTTTTCTCTCGGCAATTAAAATTCTTTGCATTTCAAAGGTTTCCTCTTTGTATGAATTCATGGATGAATAAAAGATGACTGCTTTTATGGAAAGGCCTCCTATATTCCATGTACAATGGATGCTCTACTTACGAACGTCCCTAGCTACGAACGATTCAACTTATGAACTGCTCCGTTCACAAAATTTTGCCTCTACTTGCATATGGAGCTTCAAGATGCGAATGGGAAAAAAATGTGGGGGAGGGGGGGAAAGTGCGAAATTTGAACATTCAGTTGATCATTGGCCAGCGAAGAGGCTGTTTGTCTGCAACATCGCTCATCCAAGCGGTTAGAGAGTGGATAGGGAGAGAATCTTCAAACTGCCTGGTACTGCCTGGTCCTGTACTGTACGGACTGTATTTTTTTGGCTTTTTTATGTTTTTATTTTTGGCTTTCTTTTTTTAAACAGACTGCCTATTCTGGGTGAGTACACTGTATTTACTGTACTGTACAGGGTTTTTTGCAGCGTAGTGGGGGGTAGGGCTAGGTGGGGGGTTATATTTCTGTGCCCTGACGGGTCTTGCAGTGTGGATTTAAAATGTGAAAAGTAGACTGTAATATTAAAATTAAATGTGAAAATTAGACTGTAATTTTAAAATGTAAAATTATTTATTTTTGCATTCTGTGGTTTCTAGGGTTTGTGTACTGTGACCTCTCTG
Source organism: Pogona vitticeps (assembly GCF_051106095.1). Taxonomy (NCBI): domain Eukaryota; kingdom Metazoa; phylum Chordata; class Lepidosauria; order Squamata; family Agamidae; genus Pogona; species Pogona vitticeps. The sequence continues at coordinate 230,241 of NC_135799.1, forward strand.
TTGTTTTAAAATACTGTATGTGGGTTTAAAATGTGACTCCACAGTATTTTTTTTCCTTTGGGGATCTGTTTGCTGTAATCATGGTTGCTGGATGTTGATGCAGGCAGGCGGGCTTTAAAATGGAATTTAAAATGGAGTCTACTGTAGACTCAAGGCTTCCCCCCCACCCATTGTCTCGCTATGCTGGAATAATGGTTGCTGGATGTTGATGCAGGCAGGCTTTACAATGGAATTTAAAATTGAGTTTTAAAATTGAGTCTACTGTAGACTCAAGGCTTCCCTCCCATTGTCTTATCACTCTCTCCCTCTATGTTCTCTTTTTTTGTGATGAGGAGTTCTGTGCTGGAATAATGGTCGCTGATTGTTGGTGCAAGCAGGCTTTAAAATGCAGTTCAGACTCAAGTCCCTACCCCCTCTCCCTCTATGCTCTCTTTGTGATGAGGAGTTCTGTGCTGGAATAATGGTTGCTGGATTCTGTGGCTTCTAGGGTTTGTGCACTGTGGAGTGCTGAACAGTCATGGCTCCAAAGAGAGAACAGAGCAAAGGCAAGAAGTGCATCATCTCCATTGAAACGAAAAAGGAAATCATCAGAAAGCATGAAGATGGCATGCGTGTGACGGAACTGGCTGCTGAATACAAGATGGGGGAAGTCAACCATCGGCACCATATTGAAGAGGAAAGATGTATCGAAAGACATTGATGTGGCAAAAGGAGTCACAATCTTATCAAAGAAAAGGCCACCCCTGATTGAAGCAGTGGAAAAACTTTTACTGGCCTGGATCAACGAGAAACAGCTGGAAGGGGATAGCATCAGTGAAGCCATGATCTGTGAAAAAGCGAGGAAGCTGCGGAGTGATTTAAAGGAAAGAAACCCCTCTGGAAGTGAGCGCAAGAAGAATTCAGAGCCAGCAGAGGGTGGTTTCAAAAGTTCCAAAAGAGAAGTGGCATCCACTGCGTTACAAGACATGGGGAAGCTGCAAGTTCTGACCATGATGCTGCAGAAGCTTTCAAGGTGGAGTTTGTGAAATTCATCAAGGAAGAGGACTACCTCCCCCAGCAAGTATTCAACTGCGACAAGGAAGGAAGAGAAAATGCAGGGCCACAAACCCATGAAGGACAGATTGACCCTTTTGCTCTGTGCCAGCACCACCAGCGATCTGAAAATCAAGCCTCTGCTAGTGTACCACTCCCAGACTCCTTGCCCATTCCAGGGAAAGTCAACAAGGCCACACTGCCTGTCATGTGGAGGGCCAACGCAAGAGCTTGGATGACAAGGCAGCTGTTCATGGAATGGCTCTATGAAGTCTTTGCACCCGCTGTCAAGAAGTATCTTTTGGACAACCAGCTTCCTGATAGGTGCCTTCTGCTGATGGACAACGCCCTGGCACACACCCCATTCTTGGTGGATGATATTGACAAGGATTTCATCAGGGTCAATTTCCTGTCCCCCAACACAACACCTCTTCTGCAGCCCATGGACCAGCAAGTGATCAGCAACTTCAAGAAGCTGTACACAAAGGTGCTCTTCACCAGGTGCTTCAATATCATCAAGGAAACATCCTTGACCCTGAAAGAGTTCTGGAGGACACATTTCAATGTCCTCCACAGCATCAGATTCCTCGACAAGGCCTGGCAAGATGTCACAACTAGGACCTTGAACTCGGCCTGGAAGAAACTGTGGCCAGAATGTGCCACAAACAGTGGCACTGAGGGAACTGATTCACAGGTGGTGAGGGACATTGTCTCGTGGGTGAAGGCATGGGCTTGGATGTCGATGAAGAGGATGTAGAGGAGCTGGTTGAAGACCACGAAGAAGAGTTGAGCACAGAAGAACTTGCAGAACTGCAAACCAAGCAGCAGAAGGCTTTTGTGGAGGACCTTTCCACTGAGGAAGAGGCACCACAGGTTAGGAGTGAGGAGATCAAATCCATCTCCAAGAGCTGGACCAAGTGCCAGGAATTCTTTGAGAGGCACCACCGAATGAGGACTGTGATAGGAAGAGTTTTGGACATGATGAATGACAAGGTGGTCAGCCATTTCAGAAAGATTCTTCAGCACAGGATGAAACAGAGAAAATTGGACAGATTCTTCACCAGGATGGAGCCTGCAGCCAAGAGACAGTGACAAGGAACCCCTGGAGAAGATGCTTGGTTCATGTTAAAATGTGTTTTGTTTAAAAGTTACTGAGTTTAAAAATGTTGTTAAAATGTGTTGATTAAAAATGTGTTTTAGACTCCAAACTCTCCCCCCCCCGTTGTCTTCTCTCTGTCTTCTCTCTTTTTGTACTTAAAAGCACAAACCTTTGTCTGAGAGATCTCTGTGCCCCAGTGATGATCTTCTTTCTTCCTTTTCTATTTTCCCCATTGTTCCCTCCCTCCCTCCTTTCCTTCAATTTTTGTTACCTAAAAGGTGCTTGGTTTGGTTGAAAAGTTGCTTTTCAAGGTGTTTTGTTTAAATGGTGTTTGTGCCCTCCCTCACTCCCTGCCTTTTTTTTTAACCTAAATCATCTTAGGTTAAATGGGGGAAAAAGAAAAAAAATTCTCCTAGTGGTAGAGTATGGATTAACCGGCTTTACATTAGTTCCTATGGAAACTAATGCCTCTACTTGCAAACGGCACCTCTAGATAAGAACAAAAAACAGACGGAACAGATTAAATGGTTTTCAATGCATTCCTATAGGAAATTTTGTCTCTACTTACGAATGTTTCAACTAACGAACAGCATTCCAATACAGATTAAGTTCATAAGTAGAAGTTCCACTATATTTCTATCACCACTATGGCCTCTCCCCTGTATGACGTCTTTGATATTTACAGGTCAGACCTTCATTGTGAATTTCGTTGTATGGTATACTGTGTATATACTTACAATGACAATAAATTATATTATTATTAGGATACCTGACTCCACAGGATCCTACAGAAATTTATAGACCTCCCAGGCAAGGAGATTCTACAATTCCTCAATATTGTCACCACTGGAAGACAACTGACCCACCGGGATCCTGCCAAAAGCCCTCTCTGAGAGGTTGGTCCATCTCTCCCTTTCTTCTCCCTGATCTTTCTCCTCTCCTTTCTAACCTCTTTCTCTCCCAAATAGGAGGGTTTCTCCGATCTTCTCTCTGACTCCTTTCTGCCTCTCATGAGGTATCAAGTTCTCCCACTGTTTGGTCCAGAGATTCTCCATTCATATCCACTCCCAACCTTGTGGTAATATCCTCTCCTTCTTTAGACTTCTCCACCTTCCACTCTCTCCCTTCTTGATGGTTCCCCAAGATATATTTCTCTTCCCCCCCTCCTGTCTTATTCCTTTCTTTTTCTCCTGCACCTCTGCTGCTACCCTAATGTTCCTTTACCCAGTCGATCTTTTCCTCTGATGGACCTTCTGCTTCTCTCACTGGAACTTCCACCTTAGACACTCCAGGCTCTTTATTTCCAGACTCTCCAATCCCTTCCTTGGCCTAAACTTTTGATTCCTCACCCAGAACTATCCCTATACTCCTAGTTTTCTCTGTGACCCTTCTCCTCTATCTTTCCATTCTCCCAATGGAGGTGTCACTTCTCTGACAGGTCATATGTTCTGTCTCTGGGGCTCCATGGGCTTCTCCCTCCTCCTCTCAGGAAAGGACGGCACTTCGGTCAGGATGGGTTCAGCCCGACTTTCTTTGTCTGACGGACAGCCAGTCACTAGGCGTTTGCACCTCATCTGGGTATCTCATAGGAAGTCTTTTAATTGTTCAAGTGATTCCAGACAATTCCAAAACTTGTTAATTCTGTACAAGTTCATTTATTTACATCATTTCTAGATTCCATACTTAAATATACTAAATCCAAAACAATATGCAAGGCAGTCTTACAGGCATGAGGAAAAAAGCTGTTGGTAGAGATCTTGAAATCCAAACATTATACAGTTATACAAAAACTGCAGGCTTACTTAAAATACATCCTTGCACCACGTAAAAAGATGCAGCAACTTACCGTATTTGCCGGCGTATAAGACGACTGGGCGCATAAGACGACCCCAACATTTCCACTCAAAATATAGAGTTTGTGTGTGTGTGTGTGTGTGTGTGTGTGTGTGTACACACACACACACACAGCTATGTCTATCCCAACTGAAGTGCACCCGGCGTATAAGACGACCCCCCTGTTACATACAGCACTGATGGCACCTGTCTGTCATGGGTTTGGAGGGAAAGTTCCATCCTATGGGGAGTGGAAGGCGGGACATCAGGAGGAGGGGCTGCACTGTATATATATGTGGAGCTGGTGTGGAGAAGTTGAGAAGCTGAGGGAGAAGAAGCTGGAGTGGGAGTCTGTGTGTCAGACAGGGTACAACTGTGTGTCAGTCAGTACCTACCTGATAGGTTCAGGTTTCCAGCTAGGTAGCCAGAACTGATAGGTTCAGGGTCTGTGCGTTATTGTAAAGTGTTCTGTGTGAACCAACCTGTTGTATGTATGATTGAGACTAAGCCACGTTACAGTATCTTATTTACTTGAGCTTTTTATTTACCCTGTTTGTTATTTAAATAAACCTTGTTCTTTTATTTGTTAAAAATCCATCCCTGGTCTGTGTGACTCCTTATAGGGAATGGTTGGTGGCAGCTTAGTTAAAGTGTGGCATATCCCAGTAGGTCTGGGGTTGTCACATTGATTGGTGTCCAGCGTGTGGGATACGACTGGTCCAGTTGTCCAGTGGTCCAGCAAAGCCTTGGCAATTGTGCCCAGAGCAAGGGGGGTCTAGTCAGGGACAATCTGAGAGCGCGTAGGTAATCTTCTAGGCTTACCTCACGGGGAGGTAGGCTAGTGGAAGAACGTGTACACTCAGATTGGGGACTAGATTAGGGAGCTCTGAGGCAACCTGATTTGGCGGGAAAAGGCTGAGGCAAAGCTGTGTGAAGTAACAGTGATCTAGCCTGTCTGCTGAGAGGCCTAGCAGAGGGGGTGGATTCTGCCTGGCAACAGTTGCAAGTTAGTGCTGAAGGAACAGCAGCAATCTATAGAAGGCTGTTTCTGAGGCAAAAGGAAAAAAGTCGTCGCTTTATTTTGAGGCTTGACTTTTGGAAGGCAGCCTGTTCTGGGGGGGGGGATTATGCCCTTGACTCGAAGCCAAATGGCAGAAATGGGTGAAGTGAGAGACCCACAGGCAGACCAAGGTTCTGAGGAGGAATTTGGCTCAGTGCAGGATGAGAGCACGGGAGAACAGAACCCAGAACTCAGAAAAATGCTCCTAGCCCAACAGCATGAACTGAGGATGAGGGAAATAGAAAGGGAAGAGAAACAAAGGCAATTTGAAATGGAGGAAAGGGAAAGAGAGAGGCAAAGACAATTTGGATTGGAGAGAGAGAGAATGGCGTTTGAGCTGAAGAAGCTGGAGATAATGAATAGAAATAGTAATAACAATAATAATGAGGGGAACCCAGGGAATGGGGAAGGCAGCCTGTCTAAAACTGACCTGAAGAAATTCCCTGTGTACCACAAGGGAGATTGCCCTGAGGTGTTCTTTTCCCTCGTGGAAAGAGCGTTTGTGGACTTCTCAGTAAGGGAAACTGAGAAGATGACCATCATGCGATCTTTAATCAGTGGCAGCCTGGCAGAAGTCTATGCAGAGATGCCAGAGGAACTGCTGAAAGATTTTGCTGAGTTTAAAAAACTGGTGTTTGCTAGACATGGGATAAATGCGGAACAGCTGAGGCAAAGATTCAGGTCACTCACAAAGAAACCAGAGCAGACTTTTACCCAAGTGGGGGCCCAACTGGTGAGGCTGCTAGAGAAATGGCTGTCTCAGGAGGGGACAGAGACCTTCCAGCAGCTCAAAGACCTGATAGCACTGGAACAGTTTTATGCAGTCCTGCATGGGGAACTAAAGTTCCATGTGAGGGAAAGGAAACCTAAATCTGTGGCAGAAGAGGCAGAGATCGCAGATTTTATTTCCCAAATAAGAAAGCCCTTAGGTGCTGAGGGGAAATCGATAGGTAAACCCAAAGAAACCTACAGCAAGTACTCTCAGGGACCAGGGAAAAACCAGCAAGGGGGAGGGGCCCATGCTGAAGGGAAGCCCTCAGACATGAAACCACCAAGACCTCAGATTTTGGAGGGAAAACCAAAACCAGATGAGAAAGACTCCAAGTACAGCAGAAAATGTTATTTCTGTCAAGGAAAGGGCCATCTAATCTCAGAGTGTGAGAAATTAAAGCAGCTAAAGGGAAATTTGCCTCATGATTTGAGTGGAACCAAGCCAAAAGCTGTGTTCTGTGTCCAGAAAGAGCAAAGCTCCTTGCCATTGAGGGAGCCTGTTGCCATGGCTACTCAATCTGGAACAGTTACATCTGCTGAGCAGGCTGAGGAAAATGGTCCTCTTGTGGAGGTCAAGCGCTGCTTACTAGTGAGAACAGATTCGCAGCTGTTTGAGACCGCAGGGGTGGACGTAGGAATACTTGACCGTCAGTATAGGGGGCTAAGGGATACTTGTTCCCAGGTGACCCTGTGCCATCCAGATATTATTCCTAGGGAGTATATAATCCCAAATGAGAGCCTAAAGGTGGCAGGGATTGAGGGACAGGTGATCTCACTGCCAGTAGCTGAGGTACCTGTAAGCTTTCAAGGCTGGAGGGGAGTTTGGCGGCTAGCGATTTCATCGACTCTGCCAGCAGCCGTGCTCGTGGGAAATGACCTGGCTGAACATGTGAAACGGGTGCTAGTGATTACACACTCACAAGCTACCACGGGGACAGTTCAGGGGGGTGCTGACGAGCCCGAGACGGAAGCAGGTGGGGGGAGTTCAGAAGCTGTGGTGGAAACCTTAACCACAGACCGCAAATTTGGCCAAGAGCAAAAGGCAGACGCCACTCTCGAAAAGTGTTTTGAACAGGTGACAGACGCCCAGCTAACACGTGAAGCCCCAGCGAGATTTCACGAGAAAAAGGGAATTTTATATAGGGAGACCCTGAGGAATATCTCAAAAGGGGGAGATGGGATCAGAAGTCAGCTAGTGGTACCTGAAAAGTATCGCCCCATGATCTTACAAAGGGGGCACTCTGACATGTTTGCTGCGCACTTAGGGGTGAACAAAACACAGCAGAGAATCACACAAAATTTTTACTGGCCTGAAATAGGGAAGCAGATCAACGAGTTCTGTAAACAATGTGATGTGTGTCAGAGGCAGGGAAATAACCATGACAGGACCAAAGCAAAGTTGTGCCCTTTGCCTGTGATTGACACTCCGTTCAAATGTATAGGAGTGGATATTGTGGGACCTTTGCCCAAGGCCACAAAGAGGGGGAACCGGTTCATTCTCACCATTGTGGACCATGCCACGAGGTACCCTGAAGCCATTCCCTTGACTAACATTGAAACTAACACAGTGGCAGATGCCTTGGTGGGGTATATGTCCAGGATGGGATTTGCCTCAGAAATAATCACAGATTTGGGCGCATCGTTTACATCGAAGCTCATGAAACGATTATGGCAAATCTGTGGAATTAAACGCAAGGAAACCACTGCCTATCACCCCGAAAGTAATGGGTTAACGGAAAAGTTCAATGGGACTCTGATGCGCATGATTAGGGCTTACTTGGCGGAGAATCCAAACAATTGGGACCAGAAGCTGCAATCCCTTTTGTTTGCTTATCGATCAGTGCCACAAGCCAGTACCGGGTTCAGTCCGTTTGAACTTTTGTTTGGGAGAAGGGTGAAAGGGCCACTTGATTTGATCAAACAAAATTGGGAGCAGATCACCCAGGATGACCCACAAGACGTGACATATATAGACTCTTTAATGAATGACCTAAAGAGAAACCTAGAGCTAGCAGCAGAGAACCTGCAAGCTCAGAAGGTCAGACAGAAAACCTGGTATGACCAGAAAGCCAGGGAGAGGCACTTTAACCCAGGGGAGGAAGTGCTTTGGCTTAGGCCCTGCAGAGAGAACAAACTGCAGCTCAAATGGGCAGGACCATACAGGGTCATTTCCAAGATGTCAGATCTGAACTACCTTATAGAGCAGGAGGAAAACCAAGCAAGGAGGGTGGTACATGTGAATGCCCTAAAACCCTACTACAGAGGGGAACAGAGGGTTTTATTTGCAATAAAAGCAGCTGAGAGTGAGGAAGCTGAATTACCCTTCTGGGAGGGTAGAGGGGAAGTAAAATACAACCCAGATGAGGTAAAGATCAGTCCTGCACTCACCCAAGACCAGCAGCAAGAACTAAAAGTGCTGCTCACCAAATATCAAAAGGTGTTTTCAAATAAGCCGGGGATAGTGAAGGGAGTGATGCATCGGATCCACACAGGGGATGCACCCCCGCAAGCAGTTTCCCCATACCGAGTGACGGGACCCTATAGGGACAAGGTGCGGAAGGAGCTGGACGAGATGCTTAGGAAGAACATAATCGTCCCCTCTTCTAGTCCTTGGTCCTCTCCGATAGTCCTAGTGGACAAGCCTGATGGGAGCATTAGGTTTTGTGTAGATTACTGGAAATTAAACCGCGTAACCACTCCTGATGCCTACCCAATGCCCAGGCTAGACAACCTGATTGAAACCATAGGGGGTTGTCGGTTCATTTCATCATTGGACCTAGTAAAGGGATACTGGCAATTAAGGATTGATCCCAGGGATCAAGAAAAGACCGCATTTTGCAGCCCTTTTGGTCTCTATGAGTTTAGAGTCCTGAGTTTTGGTCTCAGAAATGCACCAGCCACATTCCAAAGGCTGATGGACCAGATCTTAGCAGGGCTCAGTGACTTTACTGTGGCCTACATTGACGATATAGGGATCTTCAGCAATACCTGGGAAGATCACCTGAAACACCTGGAGATAGTGCTGCAGAGGTTAAGTGCAGCAGGGCTAACAGTAAAGGCAAGCAAGTGTCAGCTGGGTAGCCCAGAAATAAAATACTTGGGTCACATAGTAGGGGGAGGAGTGATCAAACCCCTAGAGGCCAAGATAGAAGCCGTTCGTGATTGGCCCAGGCCCAACACCAAGAAAAAAGTCAAATCATTTCTTGGGTTGGTGGGCTACTACAGAAAGTTCATCCCGAGGTTTAGCGAGATAGCGACTCCACTGACCGATCTGACGCGGAAGAAGACTGATGACCGCATCCCATGGACCAGCGACTGTGAGGAGGCGTTCCAGAGGTTGAAGGAGGCGCTCATCAATTATCCAGTGCTGCATGCTCCAGACTTCGACCGGGAGTTCATCATCTACACCGATGCGTCTAACAGCGGGGTAGGAGCAGTTCTTTGCCAGGAGGATGAGAATGGTGACCAGCATCCAGTGTCCTACCTGAGTAGGAAACTCCAGAAAGGTGAGAGACATTTGGCAACTGTGGAAAAGGAGTGCCTGGCCATAGTCTACGCGATTCAGAAGGCCAAACCTTACATCTGGGGAAGACATTTTGTTCTGTGCACTGACCACTCACCACTGCAGTGGTTAAAGACAATGAAAACCCACAATAGTAAGCTTATGAGGTGGGCTTTAAACCTGCAAGACTATGACTTTGAAGTGAAGGTGGTCAGAGGGTCAAAGAACTGTGTTGCTGACGCATTGTCAAGAAGACCCGAAGAATGAAGACGGCGAAGACACATGGACTATGTATATTTTGGTGACCAACAGTTAAATGTACTTGTTTATTAAACATTCTTGGTTTGTATGAATAAAGGTGACTTAATGTATTGTAAATGTTAATGTTAAATGCCTAATTGATGTGTTTAACTTAGAGTTTAAGTATGGGTATTATATGTTATTGTATAACTGTTTTTGTGTGTTTTGGATCCTGGTTGTTTTTTGGTGAAAAGCACTTTAGCTTTTCCCCTACAAAACAACTTATAAAGAGGGGAGGTGTTACATACAGCACTGATGGCACCTGTCTGTCATGGGTTTGGAGGGAAAGTTCCATCCTATGGGGAGTGGAAGGCGGGACATCAGGAGGAGGGGCTGTACTGTATATATATATGTGGAGCTGGTGTGGAGAAGTTGAGAAGCTGAGGGAGAAGAAGCTGGAGTGGGAGTCTGTGTGTCAGACAGGGTACAACTGTGTGTCAGTCAGTACCTACCTGATAGGTTCAGGTTTCCAGCTAGGTAGCCAGAACTGATAGGTTCAGGGTCTGTGCGTTATTGTAAAGTGTTCTGTGTGAACCAACCTGTTGTATGTATGATTGAGACTAAGCCACGTTACAGTATCTTATTTACTTGAGCTTTTTATTTACCCTGTTTGTTATTTAAATAAACCTTGTTCTTTTATTTGTTAAAAATCCATCCCTGGTCTGTGTGACTCCTTATAGGGAATGGTTGGTGGCAGCTTAGTTAAAGTGTGGCATATCCCAGTAGGTCTGGGGTTGTCACACCCCCCACTTGGAGGCATGTTTTTCAGGGCAAAAAAGTAGTCTTATACGCCAGCAAATAGGGTAAATTTACCTAATAAAACACTGAATTTAAAATGCAAACAATATTAAAACACTGATGCTCATACTCTAGAAAGACAGAATACATCTTCAGAACACTTCAAACATCCTAAGAATACAATAATAAAAATAAAAAAAAAATCATTTTTCATGAAAGGCATGGAAAAATATTTAAACTTCAAAAATAAATATATACAAAGTTTTAAAAGCACTATTTGGCTATAAGTGTATTGTTAAGAAACAGAAAATTTTATTCTCACCCAGCTGTTTGTAAAATCCATTGGTGGCTGTCAATGCCACACTGTTATCTTTCCGCTCTTCCAAGGAATCTCACCCAGCATCATGAAACCAAAGATCTATGTTTCTCCGTTCCTTTCTAATAACACTTTGTGTGAGATCTCCCCTAATATTTATATCCCTTTGTTCTGCATAAATCAGCAGAACCAAATCTTCCCAAGACTTAGATTTTCCAGCCTCTGAGAAGCTCAGATGTTAAGGATCAAAGGATTTGGTCACTTCCGACCCAATGCAGTCCAGCATCCAAAGAGACCGGAGATCGAAAAACCAACCTTTCCACTCCTTCCAACAATCCCTGCCATGACAAAGCAGTATACCCTCAATATAATAGCATAGAAACGGCTGGTTCTTCATAAATAATACTATATATGTATAGTTCTTTATAAAAAATAGGTAATACAAATTCATTGGCACCCTCTTTAAAATCCAATTACTGTTATTATTTAGGAGGATAAAGACATATAAAACAAACGACAGCTTCTCTCTCTTCACTACTTTTCTTTCATCAGTTAGCCTTTGAACATCCATCCTTTTCTCTTTTTACAGTATTTTTGTAAAAGGTTCCACTGTACAATATATGCTTATTCTCATTTTTTTTAGCAGAAAGTTCCATGTCTATTTTGTGGTATCACTCTGTTAATGATAGAAGTAAAACACTTAATAAGTGGCATTTCAAAATGCACTCCATTTTTTCTCTTTTTCTCTCTGTTTTGCATTGAGTCAGCTTTTGATTGCTTAATCTTTCCACTGGAAACCAGCACAAAACCGAATAAGCTGCTTATGCATTTTTAATTATCAGCTCTGAATAACCCTCTTTCCACATTCCATGCATTTCTATGGTTTCTCCCCAGTGTGGGTCCTTTGATGTACCCTAAGCTGAGCACTGCGATGAAAACTCCACATTCCATGCATTTATGTGGTTTCTCCCCAGTGTGGGTCCTTTGATGTACCCTAAGCTGACCACTGCAACAAAAGCTCTTTCCACATTCCATCCATTTATGTGGTTTCTCCCCAGTGTCGGTCCTTTGATGTAACCTAAGGTCACCATTCTGACTAAAGCTCTTTCCACATTCCATGCATTTATGTGGTTTTTCCCCAGTGTGAGTTCTTTCATGTGATCTAAGATGACAACTCTGACTAATGCTCTTTCCACATTCCATGCATTTATGTGGTTTCTCCCCAGTGTGAGTCCTTTGATGTGACCTAAAATGACTGCTGTAACTGAAGCTCTTTCCACATTCCATGCCTTTATGTGGTTTCTCCCCAGTGTGAGTTCTTTCATGTCTCCTCAAATTACTACTTTGACTGAAGCTCTTTCCACATTCCAAACATGGATACAGTTTCTTCCCAGCATGTGTTCTTTGATGTCTACTGAGGTGACATGCAGTTACGTGGTTTCTCCCCTGTCTCTGTTCTTTCATGTGAAGTCCATGCATGGCCATTCCTATTTTCAGTTCTGTTTTCTTGATTGATTCTGAGTTCTGCCCAGGTTGCCCCAGATGGTGCTGGGCAATTCTTTTTCTCCTGTCCATCATCTGATAGATTAGAAAAAGAAGAGATACAATCACTTCCAAAATCTGCAGGAATAAGGAGCTATGTATTCCTACTCCACCTGAGTCATGGGTGAGAAAGGAAAGACAGCCAAAAAGGTGAGGAAACAGAAACAGGGAGGGGATGATGCCAGGCCGGAGGATGTTCCTTTGGCCTTAAAATTGGAAGGGCTCTTCACTGGGACCTTTTGGAGGGAGGAGTTGTGAAGGAAGGATCATTTCCTCACCCAAGTAATTACATCAGATTCAAAGCATATTAACTTTTTTCCTTCTCAATTTTTCCCCAATGATTGTACTTACGTTTGCAGAAAATTAGAAAGGAATTTCTCAAAGTTGATTAAAGAGGAAACAAATATTTGAATTAAATGATTTTTAAAGAAAAAATGAATAACAAGTAGGGAAAGGACAGTGTTAGAAAGGAAGTGTAAAAGTGGATGAATGCAGCTAGATTATTAGACTCAAGAACTGGTAAAGAGCAGTTAGTGGTAGATGCTGGGAACTGACAAAGTCTGCAGAGATTATTATTCAGAGGGCGAAGAGAAAGGACAGGTCCACGAAAAGGATGTCATGTAGAATTTATAAAATGCTATTGCGGGTAGGGAATCATCAGGAATTTATGAAAACAGGATAGGAAGCAGAGAAGGTCAGGGAAATAGGTACTGAGGTAATAGAACCTTAGAACTGCAGAGCTGGAAGGGAAGTGAACTCTGAAGGTCCAGCTCCAGAGTTAGGTATTCAAACCAATGTCTATGGAAAGGGGTTGTCGTGGATTGGATTATGTGGCTTAAATCTTGTACTGAGAATGGGATATGTAACGGGGAACAATGTAAAACCATTTTGGTTCTCTGTAGAAATAATTTCTGCATGCTGACAGTTTATTTTTCCAGAAGTATATGAGAACGTTTTCTTGTAGGCCTGAAGAGGACATTCCTAGATAAGAAGAATGGACATTTGTTGTGGCATGGATGCAGATGTGCTAAGACAAACAACACCTGTTACCCATGGGAAGAGGAGAAAGCAGAGAAGAGAGAAGATAATGAGGGACTGTTTACCTGACTTCATGCCGTGATTGGATGACAGCGTGAGAGATGGAGAAAGGTGGTTCCAGCGAAGCTTGAAAAAGGAACTTTTACTATGGATATTATTCCTTCATTCCTTCATTCAGTCTTTGATTCATTCTTTCATTCATTCTTGATTTTCTCATTTATTCATTCCTATGGATTACCTTTTTGGACTATTTTTAATATTGTAGTTTTTCTAGGTCTGTTTGCCTGCTGCTCAGTGCAGGTAAAGGACTGGGCAAGATGTAGGGAAATTTAGAAGAAGGGGGGCTCTTGCCTTTTGCCTACCCTTAAATAGCTTTTTATATATTTTTATGGATTTTTAGGATTTTTTGTGGTTTTGTATTTTAAATGGATTCATTGCTTCATTTCTATTTTGTAACACGCCTTGAAAATGGTAACTTGCTTGCTTATGCATTAAAATGACTTTATATTGTGAATCTCAATATCTTTTTAAATAAAATAATAATTATAAAAATCAATTGGTTTCTTGAACAGTGGAGCTGCCTTAGCATTACTCTGGGTGGAAATTTAGGCATTTACACTACTGAGTCCTAACCTGATTGAGCATAGTGAGTCTAATGACTACAAAGCTCATGTGTTTTTGCTTTTTGATTTTTCCTAAAGTGACAGAAGTGTTCTTTTTCAGGCAGACTTGTAAGCAAGAGTTTGGGGCAGGCCTCGCGGGTGTTACCAGGACTCAACCCAGCTGAATGAGGGTGCACAAGCTTCTAATTACTCTCTGTCCGAAGGGTCTATCATTCCTTAGGGGAGCTGATCGCTTACGGGGGGAAGGGAAACATTTGATAAACCACATCTGTGAGAATAAAAGCAAAAATTTAAAGATTGAAATTCAGAAGGTATTTGACCCCAGCTAAATTAAGTATTACAAATTCTAAATGCTGAATATTACAGTTGTACTTCGGTTTACGAAATCAAGGTGTCCTCCGGGACATTACGTCATGAGAAAAATACATAAACCGAAACGCGGGTTGCCATAGCGATGGTGGTGGCACTACAAACCTCCAGGTGCAGGGACACTTCCTTCACAAAGTGAAAGAAACGGGGGAAAAAGACATTTAAACCGAGGCATTATTTCAAACTCATTTCCATTCAAAAACCAGAAATTATGTAAACCAAGGTAAACCATAAAATGAGACACTACTGTACCTCAAAGGTATTGTTCTTGGAAGTGCTACCTGTTAAACGCACAGGGCCAGCTATTTATTTATTTATTTATTAAATTTATACCCCACCCATCTAGACCAAAGTCTACTCTGGCAGCTAGCAATAAAAAAGGAGTAAAAAGAAGATAATAAAATAAAAAATAGCAATAGTAATATAGTTCAAGTTGGAGCGAAAAATTTCAAGTGATGACAGGAGGGAAAGCCTGCCTAAAGAGTCAGGTCTTACGTTTGCTCTTAAAAACACCTAGCGAGGGAGCAAGACAAATTTCGGAGGGCAGAGTGTTCCAAAGGCGAGCGGCCACTGCCAGTTTCTTGTAATGAAAGGGTATCCAATGCAAGGCAGCCAGAGTGGGGGAAATATGCTGATATTTTCTCATCCCACTGAGAAGTCTGGCCACCGCATTATGCACCATTTGAAGTTTCTGCGTCAATTTCAAAGGTAGCCCCACGTAGAGCACATTGCAGTAGTCTAATCTCAAGAATACAAGCACATTCACCAGCATGGTGAGCGCCCCAACATCAAGATAAGGATGCAGCTGGGCAATCCACCACAGATGGAAATAGGCAGAGCGGACCACAGACGCCTCCTGGGTTTCTATGGTCAGCGCCGGATCCAGGTGGACCCCCAGGCAGCAAACCTCACTCTTCGTGGTGAGAGTCACTCCCCCAAAAGAGAGGGAGTTTCCCAAACCCCCAATGAAGGGGCCAACCACCCTCAGGAGCTCCATCTTGTCCGGGTTCAGCCTCAGCCCATTCTCCTGCATCCATTTCAATACAGCCTCCAGGCAGTGCTGAATGGACGGAACGGAATCCATTGTGGTTGGAGAAAAGGAGATGTAGAGCTGGGTGTCATCAGGCAGATGGAGCTCAGGGGTCTCCACACATGAATGAGACGGTGGTGTCAAGAGGAGGGGTTTAGCTTCATTTGGCACTCGGGAATATTTTGGGACAAGCCGGGCTTGTACAAGAGGGACGGGCTTCACTTGAATGAACACGGAACTGAACTGCTGTCGCATAATATTAAAAAGGTGGCAGAGCAGCTTTTAAACTGAATCCTGGGGGAAAGCTGACTGGAGCCAAGAGGTGTTCATTTCGGGACTCCTCATCTCTGTGAAATGAGTGTGGAGAGGATAGAGAAAAACAAAGTGATGACAGTGTAATAATTAGGACTGGGAGCGTGATGGGATGGGATTGTTGGTCGACTGGAAGGAGAAGCAAACAAGCCGCCCTTCTTGGGGCCCCCGAAAGGCAGGTGCTTTTAGGCAAATGCCCAAAACATCTGAGTAAAGATGAGAGAACTGGAACATTTTATTTATTTAACTTTTTTATTTATCTATCTTTTATTTGGAGGATAGATATAAGATTCACAGCGTGGCCATAACAGAAACCTGGTGGGATTTGGAGAACCAGTGGGATTCCACAATCCCAGATGATAAACTCTAGAGGAGGGACAGGGAGAGGCATGTTGGAGGCGTGGTGGCCATCTTGGTCAAAGAAGGGATAGAATCCTGCAGAAATGGAGATGGACGATGGGTCTGACTCCATCATAGGATCACTGTGGGTTAAACTGCCAACCCCAAGGAGCAATGTGATAGTGGGTTGGGGGAGTTGCTATCATCCTCCAGATCAAAAACTTGAGGGGGAAATGTTGGGAAAAATTTGAGGGGAGGGAATGATATGCGGAGAGAAATCAGGGAGGTGTCCAAAAGGGACAGGATCATAATCATGAGGAACTTCAGTTATCCTCACATCGACTGGGCTGAGACATGCTCAGTTCAAGAAGGAGAGACCGGGTTTCTTGACACGCTAAATGACTACATCTTGGAGCAATTTCTCATGGAGCCCAACGGAGGACAGGTGACTCTGGATCTAATATCATGTGGTGCTCAGGACCTGGTTAGGGACAGGGATGTCACTGAGTCGCTAGGGAATAGTGACCATGCTGTCTCCAGACACAAAAACCCTTGATTTATGAAGGGTGGATGTTCACCAGATGAGGAAGCTAGTTAGAAGGAAGTTGAAAGGGAAGGTTAAGTCTTTTTAAAACAACAATAGTAGAGGCTCAGCGGAAGTGTATAATGCAAAAAACTAAGTCCCATAATGTGCCAGCATGGATAAGGACCAGAGTTTGGGAGGTTTTAAAGGGCAAGGAGGGGTCCTTCCCTAAATGGAAATCCTTCCCAAATAAGGAAAACAAACTCTGGCAAAAGAAATGTAAGAAGATGAGACAGACAGCCAATTCATGACTTATTGCTGTGGAACATATGACCAGCAATATAAGGGGGAATAATAGAAGCTTCTTTAAGTATGTTAGAAGTAGGAAACCTGCCAGAGAAGCGGCTGGCCCTCTGAATGGTGAGGGAGGGAAAGGGGGACTTGGAGATGGCAGAGAAATTAAACTAGTTCTTCACATCTTTCTTCACGACAGGCAACTTTGGGCAGATTCTGCTGCCCAAATGGCCCTTCTTGAATAATGAATTAAATCAGATACAAGTTACTCTATTCACACCACAGGTGTCACCAGGAGGTCTTCTCCGGAGGCCTGGAAATGGTCAACAGGGACTCAAATGGAAAGGAGCCTTTTTCCAGCAGTAGAGGCGGCAGAAAAAGAGATTCACACCTTGGCTGAATTTCTATAGAAGTCTTCAGGAGCCATAGATCTCTTGGAGAATTGGCACAAACATCGCTCCCTAAAAACTCAGTTAAGGAAGTTTATAAAAGAAAAAAGGCAGACATTTATTTGGGAGCAACGGAGGAAGCTCCAACAGGCAGTGACCCAGAAAAACAATAAATTATTTTGGGCTATCGTGGCCGGCTCCTCCAGGCTGGAAGTACAAGATCCTGCCATAATATCTCCACCAAGATGGGTCCAAAATTTTTCAGACCTTCTTTTTGACAAAGATAGTGCTGTTAGACCTTCTACACTCTTTGCTCTCTGATCTTCCTGTTTGGCCACCAGTAACCATAGAAGAAACCAAACATCTAATCACTCAATTACAAGCCAGAAAAGCAGTCGGCCTCGATGCCATCCCACCGGACTTACTGAAATGCGAACTGGACTGGTAGACTTCACTCTTTGCTTCCCTTTTCACAGCTAGAGATAATACTGGGATCTCGCCAAAATTCTGGACCACTGCAATCCTTGCCCCATTTATAACGAAAGGGGACCTGCACCTCCCAGAAAACTTCAGAACTATCAGTTAATTATCAGTGACTGGGAAACTCTATGTAAAACAGCAACTAATTAAACTTAATTCCTGGAATAATAATCAGGCATTGCTTGGCCCTGAGCAAGCTGTTTTCAGGAAAGCTAAGGCCACAGTAAATGAACGGCTAAATACTTTAGCATCTTATTAACAAAACAATTAAGCATGAAAATTCTAAATTGTATGTGGCTTTCCTTGACTTAAAGACAGCTTTCAATTCAGTAGACAGAGAGTTTCTCTGGGAAAAAACTTGAAAACATGGGCAAAGATAAAAGACTCCTTTCCCTCATAAGAATGTTATACAGTGGGGTCTCGACTTGCAAACGGCCTGAGGTACGAACTTTTCGAGTTACGTACTTCTCCATCCGAAAAAATCCATTTTGACTTGCAAACGGAGAATTGACGTATGAGCCGAAAAGTGAAAAAAAAAGTGGGAGAGCTGGGGAAAGCGGGAAATTCAAACTGCTCTCGTTCGTCCATTGGCCAGGGCATTGCCTAGGACCAAGTAAGGGCAAAAAAGTGGGGAGAGGTGGGGAAAGCGGCAGATTCAAACTGCTTTCATTCATCCGTTGGCCAGGGTTAGAGAGAACAGTGCTGTAGCCTGCTTCCTCGCTTGTCCCAGCGGTTACAGTGCTGTATTCAGCGAGTCTGCCTGGTACAGTACCGGGCTGTTTTTTTTTTTTTTTTAATTTTAAATTTTAAATTTTTTCATTTTTGACTGTATTTTTTTTAAGCAGAAAGGCTGCATGTTCTGGGTGAGTACTGTACAGTAATGGGCTTTTTGCAACTTGGTGGGGGTGGTTAGGGCTAGGTGGGGGGGTTAAAGTATGTTTCTGTGCTCTGATGGGTCTTTCCGTTTTGCTGCTCTTTTTAATTTTGCCCTTTGGATCTGGGTAAACGTGTTGTTAGACTCCAAAATGAATTCTTTCCGTTTTCCTTCTTTTGCCTTTTTAAAATGAATGCTTTTCATTTTCTTGGCTTCTTAATTGTGCTGTGTGATTGAAGGAAACATGTTGTTAGACCCCAAAATGAATGTCTTCCATTTTTCCTGGCTTCTTAATTGTGCTGTGTGATTTAAGGAAACGTGTTGTGAGACTCCAAAATGAATGCTTTCCTTAGAATCTGAACATTTTCTACCCATGATGCATGCATGTTTTTCCCCTTTGAATGCACTGGAAAATGGGAAATGGAAAATGGGCTTCTGATGCTTGCTATGCTGGATGGCATGCTGTAAAATGGGCAGCCTGGCAGGGAGGGAGGCTTTAAAATGCAGTTAAGACTCAAGTGTGAAGTTAAAGTTTAAGACTCCATTCTTTTTTTCTTTAAATCATGGAATGTGTTGCTTTCTTGATGCAGGGTTTGTGCACTGTGGTGAGTTGAACCATAGTCATGGCTCCAAAGAAAGAACAGAGCAAGCCCAAAAAGAGGCTCATCTCAATTGAGACTAAGAAAGAAATAATCAGAAAGCATGATGAAGGCATGCGTTTGAGTGAACTGGCCACTGAGTATAAGATGGCAAAGTCAACGATTGGAACCATCCTGAAGAAGAAAGATGTCTTGAAGCACATTGATGTGGCAAAAGGAGTCACCATCATAACAAAGAACAGGCCACCCCTGATGGAAGTGGAGAAACTTTTGCTGGTGTGGATCAACGAGAAGCAACTGAAAGGGGACACCATCAGTGAAGCCATGATCTGCAAAAAAGCAAAGAAGCTGCACAGCAACTTGTTGGAAAGAAACCCCTCCGGAAGTGCAGCGCAAGAAGAATTCAAAGGCAGCAAGGAGAACCATATGGAAGGAACAGTAGGCCCCCAAGATGCTCAAGGGCCCAAGAGTGAACAAACTAGGATTATTTACACCCAACTACGTGATCAGTGTCTCCTCTCAGCTAAATCCAACCAGACAATTTTCAGTAATCTGCATGATCTAAAGAAAGAAATCGCTGATACTAAAGCAATACTACAATGCATTGCTGACATGATAAAGTTGGGGATTTTAAAAGCAGCACCCCCCTCAAACCCTCAGAATACTGAACAGAGAGGACTTCAGGCAAAAAAGGAGCTGGGTACAAAAGATCAAACACACAAAGATAACTCCCTAGCCTTTAAAGGTCAGAGTTACCCACAGTTATCAGAAAAAGCAACTCAGGACCGAATGCCCATCTCTGGGAAGACCCCAAAGGTCTGGGCTGACCCATGAGTGAAGAGAGGACACAGAGGGACCTGACCTAACATCCTCTAATCTAGAGCTAATAACCATAGATGAATGGTGGGGAAACACCCCAGAAGAACCCTATCCCCAGCATCCACTTGCTGTGACAACATGCAAGGAAAATATACAGATTAAAAAACCCCAATGGTCAGCAACCTCAGACAGTGAAGGGTCCACCCCTGCTGAAAGCCCATCACTCAAGCCTGTGAACCACATCACCATCTACAACTGGCCACTAAGAAAACCAAATGGCACCTGGGCCTCCAACTCAGAAGTATTGCGGACAATAACAGAAATTCTGGGCACGGATTGGGATGCTCAAATGAACACAAAATGTTACTGCATCTATCCCAGCAAGCCCGGGCAATTAAGAGGCAGGGTGCACTTGATCTTCACCAACAGTGAACAGGCCCATCATTTTTGGAGCCTGTTATACAAGTTTGAAAAAATAGCAGTATCATTCAAATGGGGAATACATACAACTTACTCAAATATCAACCTAAGACCGATCACAAAATTGGACACCTACAAACTAACAAATACATCCAGAGAAATTCAGGTTCCAGAACAAAGAGATGGCCCCACAGCCGCTTCCATAAGGAAGATAACAGCCGAAAATCCTAGTTATGACCTCTACAGAGATA
Source organism: Pogona vitticeps (assembly GCF_051106095.1). Taxonomy (NCBI): domain Eukaryota; kingdom Metazoa; phylum Chordata; class Lepidosauria; order Squamata; family Agamidae; genus Pogona; species Pogona vitticeps. Next base: position 250,794 of record NC_135799.1, read on the forward strand.
AGGCTGAAGCTTCCACCATTTACAACAGATCACCTCCCAAAACCAAATCAGATGGCAGAGGAAAGGAAACGCAGATCAATGTTGCAACCTTTCCAAACAATATCCCAATTAACAAGCCTCGTGATCTTGCAAGCAAAATAAAAAACCAGAGTAATCAGGTGAAAATGCTCTCAAGGCCAAGGCATCTTTCAAAAGGTATTACATCCTCCAGAAAAAATAGAATATACCATCCATACAAAGAGAAGTTACATCCAGCCTGCTCGATGGGAACTATTTCCGACTCCACCTCCGAGTGGCATATGGGCAATAGATATGCCCCTTTAGTAGCTTATCCCCAGAACTGACTATTGGAAGGCAAAAAATATAAACATCTTAAGAAGCCTTTGTCCAGGAATATTGCATGGGGGGAAAACAAACAAAAAGTCCAACTCCACAAAGATACCACAGTTCCAAACGCAACAACGACTACCTACCTGGGTAGAGCTGAAAGATATTCCTTTAGCAGAGACACAAAGAAATCAAAACAACAAAGACTGGGCCCGTAAAGTTTATCCTTTTCCCACACCAGTTGCTCCCCTCACCTACAGAGGATGTCAGTCATCAGATGTATCCCTGCCTGCTCTGGAGAAGCTAAAGTTATACAAGGAAGGGAACCCTATTAAAATGCTCTCTGCCACAAGAGGGGAAATGACCCCAAAGGCAGAACAACTGAACATTCAGGAGCGAAATGAGGCAACAGACACTCAAGAATCGCAGTGTGCTCCAGAAAGCAACCAAAAATCTGCATCTAAAATTGAACTTTTATCATGGAATGTGGCAGGTTGGACCAGATGTATCTCCCAAACCCATGATACTCCTTTCTTTCGTAGCAAATATGACATCATTCTTTTGCAAGAAACTTGGTCTGACAAAGATATAATTCTAGATGGTTTCAACTCTTTCATGGTAAAGGCAATCCCAGGGCGTGGACCGGGGAGACTTAAGGGGGGACTGAGCATCCTGGTATCAACGGCTCTGAAAGTAAAATCTACGATGAAACCCCCCCTGAGACAGCTGGCCATGGCAGTAGTACTTACAGGAAGTATGAAAACCCTATTGATTATTAACATATACTTACCTCCCACATCCAGAAAAGCTGAAATAGAAGGAAACTGGACAGACCTTGAAAACTATGTAAGAGAGCTTATCATGGAACATCCAGATGCTTTGGTCCTGACTGGTGGGGATCTAAACGCCCGTATGGGACCAGATGATGACTATCTGGGAACCAAATTCAAGATGATAGCCAACATAAGAAATGATAATGTGGGGACCCTGAATCAGGGGAGGGCATCTAAGGACCAACATGCAAATTATGCCGGGGCCTGTCTGTACAAATTTGCCTACAGACTGGGCCTCTCAGTTTTAAATGGCACAATCACAGGTGATACTCCAGGAAAATACACATTTATGGCAGCAACTAAAGCTAGTACAATTGACTACATCCTGGTGTGCAGGGGACTCCTTTCCATGGTCAAAACTCTCCAAGTACTTCCTTACATGGAGGGGGATCATTTCCCCCTACATCTAAGTTTCCACCTAAACATCAGAAACTTAGACACAGAACCAAGATATCATACTGAAATTACAGCACTAGAAAGAGTGGGTTGCCGAGTAAGATGGTCACCTAAACTGGCACAAAATTTAAAACAACTTTTAACTTCGAAAAATCTGATTGATGCCCTTAATCCAGTAAGAAGCCAGACAGTCCACTGGAATCCCATAGATAAATATGAAATTCTCCTACAACAATTAAAGCCACATCTCGTCCATTCATATAGCAGAAACCTTCAGAATTCATATAACTGATCCAAACCTTGGTTCAACCAAAGCTGTAAGGCAGCAAAACAATTAGTTAATCAGACATACCAGGAATACCTGAGAGCAGAAGACCATGTCAAAAAAGAGGCCCTCCTAAAACTACTGGTACATAAGAAAGAATACAAACAGCAGATACATCACAGTAAAAGAGAACACACGAGAGAACTATGGAGGAAGGTGATTGAAGCAGCAAAAGCCAAAAATCCATCCCTTTTCTGGAAACTAATCTCAGGCAGACTATCAGAGCCCAAACACCCATTATCCTCTTGTATTCCACCAGATAAATGGGTATCCCACTTTACAAGTATGTATGAGGAGGTCATTGTACCCCCTTCTCCACTAATGCTTGGAAGCGCTCCCAAATGGCCCCTGGCGACCCCAGGTGAAATAATAGCTCATATCGATTAGTTAAAAAATGGAAAAGCCCCAGGCCTTGATGGCATCCCACCAGAACTGCTAAAAGAAAACAAGACATGGTGGGGCTCCTTTCTAGCACCTCTCTTCACCCATATTAATGACACAGGCCAAATCCCAATATCATGGAAAACGGCCACAATGGTCCCATTTTATAAGAAAGGGAAAAGGGAAGATCCAGCCAACTACAGGCCAATAAGTTTGCTGAATATTATAAGCAAACTATATGCAAGGCACCTCCTAGACAAACTCCTGGAGTGGCTCGAAGTAGAAAATATCATTGGGGCAGAACAAGCAGGCTTTCAGCCAGGGAGATCCACAATAGAACAATGCCTAATTATACAGCATCTTATAGAGAAATACTCAGCCAAAGGAGTAACATCACTCTATGCCGCCTTTGTGGACTTTAAATCAGCATTCGATTCTATATCGAGAACACACCTCTGGGACAAACTATCAAACTCATCTATAGACAAAAGACTTCTATATCTAATCAGGGCCCTACATGAAGAAACATACCTGAGAGTCAGGTGCAGCAGACAGGGACACCTCACGGAATCTGTGCAAACACACAGAGGTGTTAGGCAAGGCTGCCTACTGGCACCAGCATTATTCATATTTTACATAAACGACTTATCAAGCTGGCTTAACACCGCCGATCTCCATTCACCTAAACTTACAGACAGAACAGTGCCAGCCTTACTCTATGCTGATGATGCAGTAATTCTATCCAGAACCCCCATAGGGCTGAGGAGGGCACTTAAGAAGCTTGCCTCATACTGTGAATATAAATCCCTAACGATTAACTATAAGAAGACCAAGATAGTCGCCTTTGGACAGAGACCCAAGAATCGGTCATGGCAAATAAATGGATAAGGCTAGAAACAGGATGCCTTAAAGTAGAAGCCTGGATTAGAATTCAATCTATATATATGTGGCTAAAGGGACAGTTAAATCCAAAAGGCCTATTTTCCTTGTTATTTAAATATAACTATCAATCTAAGTGGGTTAAATCGGTCCAGGGCTACTTGGGGAAAATTGGCCTCTCACCTCAGGCACTTATATCCTCTGGAATAGAGCGGGCAAAACAAATAGTTAAACAAAGAATAGAGGACAATGAATATCAAACAGACCTTTCTAGCATCCAAAATATGGCAGCAAGGACTTACATCAAAAATTGTATGGTACCGGCCAAATACTTAACATCTTTGGAAATTAAAGGAATTAGAAGAGCCTTTACTCTGGCAAGGTGTTTGGCCCTCCCCTCTGCTGTACTAGAAGGGAAGTATAAAAATACCCCTTTTGCTGAAAGGTTATGCTCCTGCCACCTGAGGGAGATTGAGACCATACAGCACATGTTCTTCACCTGCCCATTGTATGAAGCAGTGCGAAAAGAGACTATAACCCCCTTAATAGATAGATTGCCAGGACGTTCGGAGGGGAAAAGGCTTGAGTTCCTTCTCTCAGATGCTGATGTCCAGATCACCTGTCGGGTTGCGAGGTTCTGTGTAGCAATTCTTCGATTGCGGAAGTTAAATACCAATTAGATTGCCGTTCCCAGTTGTATGTATGCCAACATGTTCTAATGGAATACTGAAAGTTAGAAATTTTAAGGTTTTATAAGGTTTTATACTCATGTGACTGGTCTAAGGACTGTAAATAAACTATTGATTGATTGATTGATAACTGTGCCTGGAAACTGTTTGATACTGTTTGATACTAAATAACTATGGACTGACCCTATCTGGATGTTATAAAGAACTTGACAGTGTTTGCAGTAGCAAAAATATCCGCTTACGAGACTCTGGGTCGACGTGTTATCTGTGTGGAGGAGGAAACCCCCTCCTTTTTTTCTTCTTTGTTCGCTGAAGGGAAGCTTTTGTTAAGTGGATTTATATGCACAGAAAGGTTGTGTGGGGAAAGGTTGACACCTACTGGAAGAAAGTGGAATATCACCGACAATTACATTGTATTTGACTGACTTTTCAACCTTTGCATCAAGAAAGGAACGAAATTATGGATATATTGAGGTGGGAAAGGCATGGTTTTTTTACTAATCCCAGAATTGTTTTTACTAAGTATGATACCCGATAATATAGATAAGTCAAAGGAACATATAGTTATATACATTATCACGGCAGCCAGAATTATGTATGGTAGAAATTGGAAAAGTTTGACGGTACCGGAACAAGAAGATCTTATTGAAAAGATATGGGAAATAGCCGAAATGGATATATTATCAGAAGTCATGAAAGATCAACCCCTGCATAAGGCAACAGAAAGATGGGACTTATTCAACAAATGGACTGAATCAACAGGCAGTAGCTAAACAATATATATTGAAATGAGAACTTTATATACAAGGCAGAAAAGAGTAAATAGAAGGATACAAAATTTGATATGGCAATAAGTATAGATTGGATATTAGTATGGTATTGTCTCCCCTCTTCCTCATAAATCCCAACTCCCTTTTTCCTTTGTCACCCCTCATGTTAAAATTTAAAAAAATTATTAAAAAAACATCATCGAGGAGACGTCCCTGACCCTGAAAGAATTTTGGAAGACACATTTCAATGTCCTCCACAATGTCAGACTCATCGACAAGGCCTGGCAGGATGTCACAGCCAGGACCTTGAACTCTGCCTGGAAGAAACTCTGGCCAGAATGCATCGCAGACAGTGCCACGGAGGGGACTGATTCACAGCTAGTGAGGGACATCATCACCATGGGTGAAGGCATGGGTCTGGAAGTTGACAAGGACAACGTAGAGGAGCTTGTGGAAGAACATCAAGAGGAGCTGGCGACAGAAGAACTGGAAGAACTGCAAGCCAAGCAGCACAAGGCTCTTGTGGAAGAGCATTCCACTGAGGAAGAGGAAGTGCAGGTAAGCAGCGAGGAGATCAAATCCGTCTGCCAGATGTGGACCAAGTGCCAGGAATTCTTTGAGAGGCACCACTCAAACAGGACTGTCACAGGAAGACTTATGGACATGGTGAACGACAATGTGGTCAGCCACTTCAGAAAGATCCTTCACCACTGGAAGAAACAGACCACATTGGACTGATTTTTCACTAGGATGGAGCCTGCAGGAAAAAGACAGCGAAAGGAACCCCCTGCAGAAGATGACCCAGAGGAGGGCACCTCACAGTGATGTCCTCCAGGAAGAAGGCAACGAAAGATAAGTGGGTGGGTGTGTGGCTTCCACACTCCTGCCCCTGTGCTGAAGAATTCTCTGGGTCAGAATGCTTGCTTGCAAAGCCCGGGTCAAGGTGTGAGTTCCACCCTGCAAGGTGTGGCTTCCACACTCCTGCCCCTGTGCTGAAGAATTCTCTGGGTCAGAATGCTTGCTTGCAAAGCCCGGGTCAAGGTGTGAGTTCCACCCTGCAAGGTGTGGCTTCCACACTCCTGCCCCTGTGCTGAAGAATTCTCTGGGTCAGAATGCTTGCTTGCAAAACCTGGGTCAAGGTGTGAGTTCCACCCTGCAAGGTGTGGCTTCCACACTCCTGCCCCTGTGCTGAAGAATTCTCTGGGTCAGAATGCTTGCTTGCAAAGCCCGGGTCAAGGTGTGAGTTCCACCCTGCAAGGTGTGGCTTCCACACTCCTGCCCCTGTGCTGAAGAATTCTCTGGGTCAGAATGCTGGATGGGAAAGAAAGGGCTAAGGTGTGACTTCCAGAGTCCTGCCCCTGTGTCTTTGTGCTGAAAATATCAGCACAACATGCTTAAAACATGTTTTAAAATTGGCATCCTTGGAAAAAAAAAGTTTTCAAAAGTGTTTTGCAAACTGTTTCCTGCCTCCCCCCTACTTTCCTGAACTTTTCCTCGCAGGGAGCAGGGACCTATTGTTATGGTCCGCCCTCGAAGGCTACTGGATCCGATTGGATTCCAGGATGCCATGAGAGGTGCTATGGCTGACCTGGCTGGCGCTCCTGTCGAGGTTCTGGCTGACAGCTGGTTCGCCGCTGCGGTCAGGGCTGCAGACATGACCGCACCTAAACGCCATCTCCGACGCAGAGGCCGCCCGGCACCCTGGTTTAACCAGGACCTCCGGGCACTGAAGCGGGTCAGGAGACGGCTAGAGCGCAAATGGAGAAAAGACCCGACGGATTATAACTGGATAGCTGTTAAGGTCGCCACTAACCTTTACCTGGCTAAGGTAAAGGCTGCCAGTCGAGCATACTTCGCTAACTGGATAAGCGAAGCGTCCAACCAGCAGGCGGAATTATTCCGTATAGTGCGCGACCTATCCGGAATTGGCCCGGGTGATGGGCCTCCCCCTAGTTTTACACCGGACCAATTTGCAGCATTTTTTAAATCTAAAGTGGAGGCCATCCGCCGGGACCTGTCTCCTTTTTTGAATACAGTTGGTCGAGCTGAGATGTCCAGCGCTCCGTCTTGCCCGGCAATTTTTGACTCCTTTCAGCCTGTCACGCCTGACACTGTCGCCAGGGCGCTTGATCGCTGTCGCGCCACCACCTCCTCCCTGGACCCCTGTCCGGCCTGGCTAATCAAAGCAGCCAGGCCTACAACAACGGAATGGGCCACCGTAATAATTAATGGGTCTTTCCTTGAGGGCAGATTTCCATCTGCCCTCAAGGAGACACTCATTAGGCCCATCAGGAAGAAACCAAGTTTGGCGGCGGACGAGATTGGCAATTACAGGCCCGTCGCCAATGTTTCTTTCCTAAGTAAGGTGGTGGAGAGGGTGGTGGCCGATCAGCTTCAAGCGCACCTGGATGAAACAGATGCCCTGGATCCATTTCAGTCGGGCTTCAGGCCGCGCCATGGCACAGAAACGGCATTGGTCGCCCTGTGTGATGACCTACTGAGGGAGGCTGACAGGGGCAAAGTGTCCCTGCTGGTCCTCCTCGACATCTCAGCGGCCTTTGATACCATTGACCACGGTATCCTCCTGGGGAGGCTCTCCGAGTTGGGAATTGGGGGCCTCGCATTGGCTTGGCTCCGTTCCTTCTTGGAGGACCGCCCCCAGAGAGTGCAGCTTGGGGAGAGCGTCTCGGCCCTGTGGAATCTCAATTGTGGGGTCCCACAGGGGTCGATTATCTCCCCAATGCTGTTTAACATCTATATGAGGCCGCTGGGTGGGGTCATCAGGGGGTGTGGAGCCCGGTGTCATCAGTATGCCGATGATACTCAGCTCTACATCTCCTTTCCACCTACCGCAGGAGAAGCCGTTCTGTCCCTTCAGCGCTGCCTGGGGACCGTACTGCAATGGATGCAGGAGAACGGGCTGAGGCTGAACCCGGACAAGACGGAGGTGCTAAGGGTGGGTGCCCCCACACTTGGGGATATGGGAAACTCCCTCACTTTTGGGGGGGTGACCCTTCCCACCAAGGATGGGGTCCGCAGCTTGGGAATCCATCTTGACCCGGCGCTCACTATGGAATTCCAGGTGACGTCGGTGGTCCGAACCGCCTTTTACCATCTTAGGCAGGTGGCCCAGCTGCGGCCCTATCTTGATGTTGGGGCGCTCACCACTTTGGTGCACGCGCTCGTAATCTCAAGATTAGACTACTGTAATGCGCTCTACGTGGGGCTACCTTTGAGGCTGCTGCGGAAACTTCAGGTGGTGCAGAACGCGGCGGCCAGACTCCTTAGTGGGGTGAGAAAATTCCAACATATCTCCCCCACTCTGGCCGCATTGCACTGGCTGCCCATCCGATTCCGCATCGACTTCAAGGTGTTGATGCTCACGTACAAAGCCCTAAACGGTTTAGGGCCTCGATATTTGGCGGAACGCCTTCTACCACCAAGTTCTACCCGTGTCACTCGCACGAGCCAGGAGGTGAGGTTGAGGAGCCTAACGCTGAGGGAGGCCCGGAAGGAGAAGACAAGAAATCGGGCCTTCTCGGCGGTGGCTCCTCGCCTCTGGAACAACCTTCCCCCGGACATTCGCGTGGCCCCCTCGCTGGGTATTTTTAAAAAGCAATTAAAGACAATGATGTTTCGGCAGGCCTTCCCCCCACCCCCCCTTAGCTAATCCTGATTTTCCTTTTTTCTTTTTCTTAGTTTATAATTTCATGATTGAAAGTTTTCTTCTTTGTAAATTCGTTTTTAGTTATTGTTGTACCCCTGTTGTGAGCCGCCTAGAGTGGTCTATTGACTAGATAGGCGGGATATAAATAAAATAAATAAATAAATAAAATAATAAATTTTCTTGACCTAAGAAAAAAAGAAGAAAAATATCCCCCTCTAGCAGCAGAAGGTGGAATAGCAGCTTTCCATTAGTTTCTATGGACGGAAAAGAGCAGATACGGATTAAATGGTTTTCAATGTATTCCTATGGGAAATGCAGATTCGACCTGAGAACTTTTCGACCTGCGAACCGCCTTCCAATACGGATTAAGTTCACAAGTCGAGACTCCACTGTACTCTGGCACAACATGCCAAGTTTGTGTCTCTTGGAAAGTGGAATTAACTAATCAATTTCCAACCAACAAGGGAGTGAAGCAAGGCCGCATTCTTGCTCCCTTCCTATTCAACCTTTTTACAAATGATTTAGCCCCCTTTCTAGCCAGTGTGGAGGGCCATCCACCAAAATTGGGGATGCATCGTGTCCCGTTATTGCTTTATGCAGATGATGCTGTTATCATCTCACGCTCCTGTCCAGGTTTGAAATGTTTAATCAACAGAACTGTGGAATAACTGGACAAAAAACAAAATGTAAGTAAATTATGATGAATCCAACATTTTGGTTTTCTCAAAGGCATGGAAGCAACTTCAATGGAATCTGAATGGGCACAAGATAGAACAGGTAAAAGAGTATAAATACCTAGGCAACCTAAACATCTGCCGCACCCCAAACCTTCACATATAATCTGTGCATTGACCAATCTGGCGAGAGAAAAGGAGGAAGGTAAAGGCTGCTTTTGCAAGTCCCTGCAAGGACAGGATGATTGAGTAATTGATCCAATATTAATTTAATAAGTAAAATTAATTAATTGATTAATATTTAAATTAAATATTAATATTAAATATTAATTCTGCCATGCCCCTACGTGTCCCCAGATTATTTCACTAACCTGAGGCCCACGACACATTCTCTCCTTTACGCTGGTCACCAGTTGACCTCTCTCAACACCACAGTCCTCCCCCCTTAATCATTCTGTTTTATGAGGGGAAAGCTTGCTGTTTGCCTTCGTCAACAAACAGCTACGTACATGCAAATACAATATCTTACTAATATTTATACATATCTTAAAATACAGTTCTCTCTTTATTCTACACATATAACTGTAAGTATTCTACAGTTAAAAAGACCGCAGAGAGATTAGGAAAAGGCAACATTGAAAAAATAAGGATAGAAATAAATAAGAGGGATCTAGGTAAAGAGAGGAGTGGGAGATGTAAACAGAGGCGGGACTTCCTGTGATTGGTTTAGGTGCACCGGATAGGCTGCACACCTTGGAGTAGCCAGACCAATGGGGAAACAAGGGAGGGATCCTGCGGCCGGGTGTAGGGGAGAAATATTGTGTTACCCGTATTGGTGGGTGTTCCTACCCAGTTAGGGCACCCGCTTTTGAAAAAGTGCTTTTTAATAAAAGACAGCTGCTTGCATTCGTGGTTGCCTGGTTACTGTATTAAGTAACAAGGGTGTGAGCATTTCTCTCGATTGGGGGCTCATCCCGGATCCAAGTCTCCTGCCATGGTCCACTGCTGAGAAAACAGGGAGATGCGTCCCATTGATTTCAACGGCCTGCTTTCTCTGGCAGGGACCTTGGCTGCGCAGATGGAACAATCCGAGACATATGACACCACGGTGAAGCAGACAGGGAAAATTTGTTGGGCACAAATCTAACAACCAGGCAACTCCGTGCATGGAACAATGTAAGAAGAGTGGACTGTTAAGTATTGCCTTGGTGGTTGGGATTGGGACTGATTGATAGAATGTGTTAGATGTGTCTTGGACACAAAGTGAGTGTGGAGTCTTGATCCACGATTCCATTGTATCCGCGAGGAGCATCCAGCCAGCAAAAAGAGGAAATGGGACAAAAGAGAAAAGGGGAAATGCCATCCCCCCACGTAGGATGTGAAGAGAAAAGGAAGGAGATTAGAAATAAGAAGGACCAGGAGCAGAGAGTTAGAGAGAAGTGGAGGCCGGTACGGTGGAGGTGAAGAGAGTAAGGTATTGCTAGAAGGGTGGGTTGGTTTCTGGATGGAGAAATCATGGATTCATATGTGATGATATCAAGAGAAGAGGTAGAAAGGTGAAGGAATGATCACTCAGCCAGAAAAACTTTCCACTGGGGCAAACGGGAGAGTACAGGATGGACTTGAAAGGGAAGTGTGGATGCAAATAGCAAAGGAGAAAAGAGACAATGTAGAACGGAAGAACCATCGCCCACACAAGGCTATGGAATCGCCTTCCCAGAGGAGACAACCGGAGGGGGAGAGCGATGGACTGAGGAGACCCTGCCCCTCTTGCATCTCGTGGTGTCCGCCTCAAGGGAAGCCCCACCTAAAGAGAATTACTGTAGTCTATTCTTAGAGGCATAGAGTCATAAAGTTGGAAGAGACCATGGAGGCCATCCAGTCCAACCCCCTGCCATGCGGGAACATCCATCAAATTACTCCCAACAGACGGCCAAACAGCCTCTGCTTAAAAACCTCCAAAAGAGGAGACTCCACCACCCTTCGAGGCAGCCTCTTCCACGGCCGGACAGCTCTGACTGTCAGGAAGTTCTTCCTAATGTTCAGATGGAATCTCTTTTCCTGTAGTTTGAAACCACTGCTCCGCGTCCTAGTCTCTGGAGCCCTGGAAAACAAACCTGTCCCCTCTTCAACATGACACCCTTTCAGATATTTAAACACGGCTATCATTTCCTCTCTCAACCTTCTTTTTGTAAGTCTAAATATTCCCAGCTTCCTAAGCCGCTCCTCATACATGGCTTCCAGACCTTTATCCATTTTGGTCGCCCTCCTCTGGACACATTCCAGGTTGTCAACATCCTTTTGGAATTGAGGTGCCCAGAACTGGACACAAGACTCCAGGTGAGGTCTGACCAAAGCAGAATAGAGTGGTACTATCCCTTCCCTTGATCTAGTCAATATATACCTATGTATGCAACGAAGAATCGCATCGGCTTTCTTGGCAGCCGCATCACACTTCTGACTCATGTTCGGCTTGTGGTTTACCAAGACTCCTGGATCCCTTTCACGGGTCCTGTTTTTCTAGCCAGGTGTCTTCCATCCTAGATCCTAGATCTGTGCAGATCATTTTTTCTGCCTCACTGTAGGACCTTACATTTCTCCCTGTAGAAATTCATTTTGTTAGTTTTGGTACTAACTCTAATCTGTCAAGGTCATTCTGAATTTTAATCCTGTCCTCTGGGGAATTAGCAACCCCTGCCAATTTGGTATCAAAACCACACGTTTTCTAAATAGTTTTTATCCTAGAGCTATAATTGCAATTAATAATGAGCTTAAAGACCACCAGTAGTGAATAATTAGTTGGACTGTGTTACTTGGCCTGAGGTGTAGATGTTTGTATTTTTAGTGGGGGACTTCTAGTGGGTGGGGAGTGTTTGGGGAATGTTATGTGTGTGCATGTGTCTGGTCTCTGGGTGTCTGTGAATTTCGTTGTATGGTATACTGTGTATATAGTTACAATGACAATAAATTATATTATTATTATTATTATTATTATTATTATTATTATTATTATTATTATTATTATTATTATTATTATTATTATTATTATTATTATTATTATTATCATCATCATCATCATCATCATCATCATCATCATCATCATCATCATCATCTGCAAATTTAATGATACCACTCTGATGGCAGAAAGTGAGGAGGAATTAAAGAACCTTGTAATGAGGGTGAAAGAGGAGAGTGCAAAAAGCGGCCTGAAACTCAGCATCAAAAAAACTAAGATCATGGCCACTGGTCCCATCACCTCCTGGGAAATAGAAGGGGATGACATGGAGGCAGTGACAGATTTTATTTTCCTGGGCTCCATGATCACTGCAGATGGAGACAGCAGCCACAAAATTAAAAGACGCCTGCTTCTGGGGAGGAAAGCAATGACAAACCTTGACAGCATCTTAAAAAGCAGAGACATCACCTTGCCAACAAAAGTCCAAATAGTCAAAGCTATGGTTTTTCCTGTCGTGATGTATGCAAGTGAGAGCTGGTCCATAAAGAAAGCAGACCGCCGAAGAATTGATGCCTTTGAATTGTGGTGCTGGAGGAGACTCTTGAGAGTCTCCTGGACTGCAAGGAGATCAAACCTATCCATTCTGAAGGAAATCAACCCTGGGTGTTCACTGGAAGGACAGACCCTGAAGATGAGGCTCCAATACTTTGGCCATCTGATGAGAAGAGAAGATTCCTTGGAAAAGACCTTGATGTTAGGAAAGTGTGACGGCAAGAGGAGAAGGGGACGACCGAAGATGAGATGGCTAGACAGTGTCTGCGAAGCAACCAACATGAAATTGACAGAGGCAGTGGAAGACAGGAGGGCCTGGCGTGCTCTGGTCCATGGGGTCACGAAGAGTCGGACACGACTAAACGACTAAATGAACGCAAATTTAATCGGCATGCTCTCTATTCCTTCATCCAAGTCATTGATAAAGATGTTGAATAACACAGGACCCAGAACAGAACCCTGGGGCACCCCACTAGTCACCTCTTTCCAGAACGAAGGGGAGCCGTTTGTGATCACCCTTTGGGTTTGGTCAGTCAACCAATTACAAATCCACCTAACAGTAGCACTGTCCGTCCCACATTGTGCTACCTTCTTTGCAAGAAGATTGTGAGTGACCTTGTCGAAGGCCTTACTGAAATCAAGATATGCTAGGACGTCACTTCCGCTCGGGAGGGATGAGCAGCTAAGAAATAAACCTCACCAGTATGTAAAACTACGTTTAAAATGCATTTCTTCCTTTTGAAGATGGAGTTTTTCTTCATAAACCTTTGGAGCGAAAGGTAAGGAGTGTCAACATGTTGCTAAATTCTTTTAAGACTGTGTTGGTTTAGAGTTGAACACTACTTTTGTTTTTGAGTCTGGTAAACTTTTAGGGCTATGCTTCTAATGAGACAATTTCCTACCATAACACTCATTTCGAAACAATTTTTCTATACAAAAGAATTTTGTCCTTTTACTTCACCAATAAAATTAGTGACTGGAATAGAAAATTTCCCAGCAAACCTGAAGGGATTTGTTGATTTGTTTAAGGATAAAAAAATTGCCAGATTGAAGGGCTGGATGATTAAAATGAGCTCAAAGGATCAGATTATAGCTAAACTTGAAACTAATAAACTGTCATGGTACAATTATATCCAGTGAGGCAGATGGACTAAAGAATGGTTGAGGATTATTGGCAAACGTAGAGAATGTACTAAGTATGAACAATTTCTATCATCACATGAAGACATGGAGAAGGATGGTTTGAGAAAGGCAGTACTAAGTAAAATTGATAACCTAATTTTGGATCAGGAGGAGAAAGAGAATGAAATAGAAGGATTGATATCAATTTGGGAACATAATTTAACGACAGAAATCAGAATAGAAGATTGGAAAAAAAATCTGGAAGACGAGCGTTTTAAGATTAATGTCCGTAAAAATAAAGGAGATTTTTTAAAAAATTAGTTTAAGGTGGTACATTACTCCAGTGAAATTGAACAGAAAAAAAATCAGAATATTTTAAGGCCTGTTTGAAATGTGATGAAGAAATTGGCACATATTATCATATGTGGTGGGACTGTAAGTAGATTGAGAAATTTTGAAAATTGATTTTTAAGGAAATATATGATACATTTGGAAAAGAGATTGACCTTAACTCAAAAATTGCTTTGTTGTCAATTTTTGATGAATTAGAAATTGATTATTACTCAAAAGAATGGATTTATAATTTTATGACAAGTGCTAAACTATTAGATATTGGAAAGACAAACATGATATCAA